>NC_133361.1:25455182-25495279 GCF_049309525.1 Garra rufa
ACACAATATCTATATGGACGTTTTTCCTGGTAAACAATGAGCGCCGCCATTACGAATTCTAACATCAGATTGAATGCTTTTCTGTTCCGGTCTCCATAGGAACCCATTCGAATAGAGTCCATTTGTTATTATTGTAGATAATTTCCGCAGCTTTGTGACATCTACACACTCGTTAAACTTTGAGGAGTGAGGCACTGACAAATGACGGTCATTGCGACATTGCAAAGTGATGGAGCCATGTGCTATTTAAAAACATTTTAATAGGTTTAACATTAGATTATTAGCTCGGAATATACGCTAATTTGACTAGAAACAAAGGAGACCGGAAATGCAAAGCATTCTTTCGTTAAGAGTCGGACGTGACTTCCGCATTCAGGAAAAACGTCTATAGGAGAGCAAGCCCGCCGCACGCCTAGAGATTCGTGCTGGCACCCTATTACAATAATGCACTCTTGACATTTGCCATTAAAATAAGGCCCAAACCTGCCTCAAATAAACTATGAAAACGAGAATACAGTTGTACAAGCTACAATCCACTTCTTATTGGTTAAAATGAAGCAAGAATATCTCAAGTTTTTTCAGTGGGAAATTGGCGCCTATGCACTAAACTGAACAGAACTTGCAAAATCTGCTGATTATTGCTGCTGAAAATAGTCAATTATTGTCATGTTTTGGGCTGTGCTAATCGGACCGGGAAAAACATTTTTGCAGTTGACCAAACTGAACCAGGATTTCCAGTGCAAGAATCTTGACAACATTTGTGTTTGTTCTTACCATTTTCGGTCAGGTAGGTGAAAATAGGCTAATATCTTAATTAATTCTGCTTGTACGTATCTTTACCACCTATTAACTTTAGTTTGTCAAAATATTGCACCCTTTCCGGCTTACTAAGTCCTTCTCTATATGATTTAGTAGCTTCTACACCTTTTTTTTCAGTGGTTTAGACAGCATAAATTAGCAGAACATCTACTTCAGTAGTACATTTATTGTGTATCAATGCTGTTGTTTACATCTGAGTATCTCCAGTATGGCTGCACATCCGGGTAAATGACCAAACTGTGACGTAAGTGCAAAGCTTTTTTATTATTATTACCAATTACTCAATTAATCGTCAGAATAATCAACAAATTACTCAATAATTTGTGATTTTTTTTTTTTTTTTTTTTTTAACTGACTTGTTTACTCTGTAATTAGTCCATCCATTGGCACCTGTTAAGACCCATTCAGGCTTATTTAGAGACCGGTTGTGAAAAAGACAGGTGGGCATTATCGCATTGGCAGAGTGATGATCAGCCAATCATTATGCAGCCTCTTCTCTTTTCACGTATATCTTCCCATTACTCCGTTTGACTTATATTCCTTTGCCTTCTAAGATTAGTTGTTAGTTAGTCCAATAAAGGTGTCTTCAGACACTTTTTGTAGGTTCTGCTGTTTGAGTGAAGGTTGGAAATTCATTTCACCACAGATTGTGATAGTTTTAGACAGTGACCTCACTATGCTGGCACCACTGGGCATCACTCAGCCTGTGACCGCAGGGGATGAGACGAAACAGATCTAAAAAAGGTTACAGTTACTGTTGGAGCTGTGACTGTTTCCATCTTTAAAGTTTTATTTTTGGCCGTTTGATATATATAGATAGTGGCAACACGTCAGAGCTTGTGCACTACCCATCAGGCCACGTATTCAACAGGCTATGATTGTTTGAAGGAGATGTTGTTTACCACCAACAAAGAAAGATGAAACATGCCTCATTGCTGAATCACATCATGCTTGGAGCGAGAGATACAGAAACATAGGAAAAAGAAGCCATTAGGAACCAAAAGCTAAACATGATTTGACAAACTGAATTCGGCCTCTTAAAATATAAAAGACAATTTAAGTAACGATTTGTCTGTTGTGACGCCAAGACGCTCTGGAGACGACTGAAGTCTTGATAGAGGGAGGGTGAAGTGAGAATTTCAGGGCCCTGACGGGCTAAGTGAGGGAAGGTTTTGAAGATAACTTTAAGATGCAGTCGCTCCGCCTGCAAACCTGACAGAATGAGCTATAGTGTGCCGGGGAATCCATTCATCTTCAGTCTTTCTAAAACAGCCGGATTATACAGACTCTCAGACAAACACAAAGCCCTGCATGCGGGTGCCTTCAGCCGGGAGACAAAGTGCTTTCATTTCCCTCACGAGGAGCAGATGATGGGACCTATCGATCGCAACCGAGTCGTTCTCTGTAGGTGACACGGATCTGATTGTCATTGTGTTTGTGAAAAGCCAATTAAAGCTTGTATTAATTGAGGCAATAAGCTAGCAAGCCCTGGAGCTCTGTTGCAGGGTTGTTAAACATTGTACTAATTTCTCTGTGCTGCAAGGTGCACTGAGAGGCATGTTACAGAGTCTGTCCTCTAGGGGGCACCTCTAAGCATATACAAATCTCAGTTTGGACTGTGGTCTCAAACAAACAAACAAACAAACAAACAAAAAAACGTATACACAAGTATATTGTACATATGAACAACTTGTAGAAAAGGAGGGCCTTAATAAAGAGAAAGCATATTCATCCCTGTATTCTTATATGCATATTTATTTTTGTTATGGTCATGCACATACAAATAAATATCTAAAATAACAATCATGCACAAACACCCACAAGCTCCCCTGCATGAAGAATAAGTAATTCCTTGCATCTAAAGGATTTGGACTGTTATCGGCCTAATCAAGCCTGGTGCAACCCTCCAAATCATTGCCATTGGGTAACAGGCTCTTAAAAACAATTCCTCTGTGAGCAGATATAGACTGCCAGTCAGTTCCAATTCACCCCCCACCCAGTCCTCACTATCCCCCCACCCCGAGTGCACAGCGCTCGCCAACCGTGCCACCACAGTCATTTTATCCTCCAGTAAATGCACTGCCATTCAGCACAGCCAGCGGAGAGGCAGATCCACTTAGCAATGCCGCACTATAAACATACCACCATTAGAGACCTCAGGTGCAAAATCAGACTCCACATCGATTGGCTGAAAGCAGCATCCCCCCTACGACGATATGATGGACGGTTGTGCATATGTGTGCAATGTGTGTGTGTGTGGTTTGGCTGTTCGATTGTTTGTGCCATCTTATGAAGTCTCATCTAGACTGCCTGGGGGAAGGGAAAATCAGGAGTGAGACTTTCTTTGATATCTCATTCGTTTCTCCTAGACAAAAATCAAATTAAATGACGAGAAAATGGAGACTTTTATTTGATCTTCCTTTAGATTTATACCTGAGAAAAATACCACCCAATGTCATATACTGTGCCCATATTTTCCAAAGTAGAGAGAGTTCAGTGTACTCAATTCAAATATTTCTTAATTTAATCTTCTAAATCGAAGCAATTGTCTATAACAAGCACATAAATTGTATATATCTGTGCTATGCTCTCTTTATAGATACTGTACACTATACATAGGACTCATTTACAAAGAGGGTGTGCGTGGGTGAGGGTGCATATATTTATAAACATAAGTAGTCCTTGTTGAAAAGCAGGTAAATAGATACTAACAATAACAGATTGCTCATCACTTGTTCAGTCCACGGTCAAAGCATTCAGTTGGCAGAAGCCAGCCGCCATTTTGTTTTCTTACTGTAGGTGAGTGAAAGTTTAAATTATCATTTTCTAAACAGCCTGGGGCAAGGACTACATAATTGGTGATTAACAGTGGCTAATACCCCTGCTCTATAGTCCTAACGTAGGTGTTTTTTTCTTCTAAGGAATTTAGGAGAAACACTGGAAGATATTTTAAACAAAACTGAGAACTCCATAATGTCCCCGATGAAAGACAAACCCCTGCACAATTTTCCTCTGAGTGAGGCAGAACTGAGACCTTCAATTTTAAACTGCTTCTGAAGAAAGTTATGCCGTTTGTCTAAACTGTAAACGTCTGTGGTCGAGAGATCTCAAAAGGGCTGGAGCAGCTGTGTTGTTTTGGGTAAAAAAAAAATGAACAGGGTCTTTGTGGCAGAGTACACAATGTAGTGAAAATTTCACTCCCATGGGTTCCTATTATGTCAGACGAAAGGTTATGTTAGCATGAAATGGAGGCAGAGCACAGACTAGTTTGCAGAGGTCTGACATTGTCCTCGCACAGGAAGCTTCTTGGTGCTGAGAGCGATCTCCATATTGTAATGAGAATGTCAGTCAGTGCCTGTGGCCTCTTCACTGTTTGAGCGCCAGGCTTTGATCTGCTTGGGCTCAGGCAGGGTTAAGCAGCTCTGTTTCTCACTCTCTAAAATCCCGCTCGGAGTGGGCGGGCTAGGTCCGCAGGAGAGCGTGCCCACGGAGAGAAAGAAACCCCAGGTCAGGATGATGCTAAACTCAGCCTTAATGAGCCATAACGCAGGTGCCATTTCTCATCAGAATCCCTGTGGCTGGGAAGTGGAGGAAAAAGATAAAAACTAAAGGAAGGTGCCTTTTTGTGTTGATCTTCATGGGGGGCACCAGGAGGTAGGAAGCATGTCTACAGTACGTGCACTAGGTGAATGAGGTGTGCTATATTGAGGTTCCTTCCACACATTGCATGTTTGTGCGTGGGGGTGTTGGGTGGCGAGGATTGCTGGTCCAGATGGAGAACCTAGGGGAGGTTCCTCTGCAGTGGAGAAGCCCTGCAGCGGGCAAGCTGAGCTGGCCGGAGTCAGGGGGCGGTTAATGTTCTCTTCATGCTTGGTCGGGCCGAGACCATCATTCTGCTGTGCCCTTATCCACCTTGCCACCACTGGCCACCTTAGAAATGACAAAGAAGCACATCCACTAATCTGACAGCCAACCTCGGATGGCAAAGCTCCACTTAGGCTGCTGTTGCTGTAGTACACACAGAATTTTAAGAGCTCTGAGACAAAGGCCACAGGCACCAGCCAGGATCCATAAAGCATGCCCCTTAGAGCTTTCACTACACCATGCTGGCACGCAATGGTACTCTTGGGACTCGGACTGAACACTTGTTCTGCCATTCCCTCTCTTATTCCAACACGATAGGGGCCATGTCCCCTTCTGCTTAATCCTCTGGCACCTGTGCATAATAACGTTAGCCAATCCTGCTTTTCTCATCACAAAGGCTAAGAATGAGTGGACGCAAGTTCTAGGCAACCTCTGGTTTAAAGTTGTTTTTTAAGAGGTACCCTTTTCTGAATCATTGCAGAACCTTGGGGTAATGGTCACCTCTGGGTTGCAATTCCTGTACTGCCTGTAGGTGTAAGGGTGGACGGGCTCCTAAACTTAGTGTATGTGTGTGCTTGTCTCTCCGCTGGTCCAGGTGAATGTACAAGACTGGCACAGGAACAATCCCGCTCTGCGCTCCTGGTCCCTGCTGAAGGTCAGCCTGATCTGTCACTCTCTTTCAGCGGCGGTTGTCACGGTGACAACCGGCACCCTGCCGATTTACACTTCATCAACTCTCCAAGCGTGCAAAGTGCCCTCCACCCAGGCAGCAAGGTGAAGAGCCCCATTACCCTTTGGACCAAACAAGCATGTTGCCGCATTAAGACAAACACAGATGCAACAGCAGTGTGGCCACAGCCCCGCCGTCAGCGTCATATTCAGCGTTCCAGCCCACATTACTGTGTACAGTATCTGTCGGTGTATTTATGGATGGTAAAATTACATTTGTGAGGCACAAGGGTGGGCGCTTCAGAAGCTCCAAGGGTTCTTTTGTTTAGGCAGATTGCGATAGCAGCGAGAAAGACAGACAAAAGCTTTTATTTTTTCTTTGAAAAGCACCACAGGTCTGTTGAATGAGGCGTAGAATAATAAAGGAACTCGGAATTACTTTGTTTGACTTCTGTTGCAATTCAATCGGTGGGGTAATTTGCAGTCTCTCATAGCTCTGAATTTCATTAGCTCCTCAGGTTTTCTCAGCACAACTGTCTATGACTGCAGTATGAGTAGGTTGCCGCGGGTTAATGGATGTGTAATTGATGCGATTAATTGAGGTGTAATGTAGCACGGCATTGCGATTTTGATCCAGGGGGCTGCGGGCAGCCAGTGACGTAACTCAAACACAATTAGAGGCGGCATTGAGCTATCAAATAGAGATTTAATTAGGAGTGAAGACAGAATGGGGGGCAGTCAATGGTCGGCAGATTGAATTATCCGAGCACAGCCTCCTGAAGGCGGCATCGACACAACGCCAGCACACATTCTTCCCCCGCCCTCTCTTTCTTTCAACACCTATCTATTTTCTTACCTTTTGTCACTTCTTCTTTCTCTGCCACTTCGTCACAGTCTCTGGCGCTGTGCATATGCTGTCTCCTTGTATTTCCCTCTATAACTTCTCTTTCTAGTCACCTCTGTTTGCATCTTTCCCTCCCTTTCTCCTTCTCTGGTTCTCAATCTCTCTCTGACTCAACACTAGGGGATGCATGCGCCCTGGGACGTGTCTCTGATATCCATGAGATTAATTAGGCACCGGAGCGCCTTGGCACAACACGGAGAAGCAACTGTGCACGCCAACCATCAATTAATGAGATGCCGTGCACCCTCATACTTCATCCACATCTATTTTTCACCCCTCTGTCAATGCCTCTGAGAATCCCAATCAGTTGCCCCGACTGCATGTTTCTCTCTTCATCCAGTGGACTCTGTGAAGTCAGATACTGTTTTGATGGACTTGAGTAGCTAGTTTTGGAGTGAAGCAGAGGGAGCACTGAAGTTTTAATGGCATGTGCTCTGTAATTATGTGCCTGCTTATAGAGAACTACATCTTAGGGCTTGTCTTCTGGTCTAATTTAATGCAAGTAGGTAGGTGGCAAACAAAACCAGAAAATGAGAGCGCAAGCTACAAACTCACTTGATCTTAGTGAGAAGAAGAATTACATCATGTAAGTTGAAGGCATGCAAACACCTCAACCAAAGTGGAAAGAAGAAAAATCGGAGGCAGGAAAACACTCCAGCATGGCACGAAGAGGCAGCTACGAACTGTATTTAGAAAGTAGGGCAAAGAATAATGGAGGAAAATAACAAACAAAGGCATCGAAATGAGAATTCCACTGAGCCCCGGGTCATTAGAGTTAATTCTGCGCATTCTGCCATCTGCTGCGATTGTTTACACTTGCCTGGATAATTAGATCCTAATTAGTTGATGGGGTGGTGGGAAAGCATTCCATCCACACATTATTATTTCACTGGCTCCATTATGGCAGAGCACCTGGACGTATGACATGGCACTGTCCAAAACCTCGCTCACTTAATGCCGGGCTTGCGAAAGAACGAGCCGAAAAACAAACAAACACAAAAATGACAAATATGCAGTGTAATTACGGGCTGATACGCCCTTTTAGGCTCCCCTACAGGAAATCACACATTGCATTCTTCGTGACTAAATGGCAACCGAGGCAATCATTTCAAATGGATAGGACGGCCTAGGCCCCATCTGTTCGAGCAGTCATTTCACTGGGCCTTAGAGATACTGACACTCCAACAGCACAGAACAAGCTGTCGGATTCCTCACGCTTTCTTCCAACCCCTCCCCTACACCTGAAACCCCTGTGTTGGAGAGATAGCACACTTGTTAATAGTCAGGAGTTCTGCATTGTATCTGGAGGCTGGCATTGTAATATATGTGCGTGGAAAGGCCGCTGATTGTGATTCTTATCATTGCGCGTATGCTGGCTAGAGTGCCGCGAGGTGACTGAGTGAATGGCATGGCTGGATGTAAATGCTAATGGCGGCATGGCTGTGACAGAGAGAAGAATTACCATCCGCCTTCATTACATTTACAGCGGTCGGCGTGCCAAAGCAGACAGGGCTCGGCTTGGACACCAGTTTATTTATTTGTTATGAGGGTGCAGAACACGGTTCGCATTAGGAACATCAGTCACATGCGTTTCGTAGGGGAGGGACAGCGAAGGATGCAGCTCTGCACCGTCAAGGATACGTCAGCCATATTTTACATCACAGACTTGAAACAGAGAAGCATCAACACTCTCTTTGGAAAAGAGAGACAGAATGTGTCCTCACAGAGGACAAAACAATACTGAGGCTAAAAACTGCACAATGGCCATACATCTGGGAGCACAAGCTGGTAACAAAAGTAGAAAAAAAAAACTATTTTGCAACTAGAACAAGAAAGACACATAGGGAGTTGAAACGAGGTGACCAAACAAGAACTTTAATGTCTGAGAACATACACGAAACAATTTTAGCAGACAAACAGCGGTTTCTCATCTCAGCCTGCTGATAGTCTACAGTATATAATGGCACTCCATTACACACATACGCACACTTCCAACAGACCTTTTTGACCACCATTTTCCCCCATCATTCTTCTTAATAGGGCTGTTGGTGTTTTCAGAGATGGTGTAATTATACCTCCCCTGTGACTCCCATGACCCCACTTCCAGCTGCAGTCCCCATTCACTGAGAGTAAGCACTCCACATCCCTAAACACCTCATCGCTGACCCCTGACCTCTGTCATTCTGAGAGTTCTGTTCCAGCCGGAAACCCAAAGCTGTGTTTAGACTACTGCAGCCAGCTCCGTCTAGAAGCGGTGGGCATTTGGGCGCAGATGTACACGCAGACCGCAGATACGGATCCGAACACTCAGACATTATGCTAATGACATTGTTCTCACACATCTTACATGTCTCCTCACTGAATCTCATCTCGCTTCTCAATTACCCAGATATTGTGCATCAGTAGCTGAGAGGCACTGCGCAGAAACAAAAGGAGAGAGGAGTTCTTTTCAAAACACTAATTGTTGTGTTTGCCGGGACACAATAGTGGCCGGCGGTGGTCTTGCATGTGAGGGCGGGTGCAATTAACCTCTGCAGTCAGCATAAAGCAACAGCAGCAGTCTGGAATCTGCTCCGTGCTTGTGGTTAACATGGCACCCGTATAGATAAACTTCCTGGAATTCTGGAGTTTGAGCAAGACTGACCACACCTTTAAAAATAGACTAAATAAGCATCTGGTTATACAAACACGGGAGAGGGCAAGAACTGTGGTGCAGCCTGCTTGGGATCAGCATTTTGCTGTAAAAACTGCAGACGAATGCGGTTTAAATTCATGTGCCCTGGTCACAGGGATAGATTTCTACAGCGCAGGTTAGGGTCTGGCCAAGAGAAATATGTGCTGATGGGCACATTAACAGATTTATTTAAATGAGCGAGTACTTTCGTTGTCTGCCACGCATAAGGGTGAAGAATTTGTGGACAGCTGCTGGGCTTAATGACTAGTTTCAGATATCAAATGGATGTATGTCACATTAATGCCACACTGTAAAAAAGTTTTCACCAGATTTAACTTAAAAACTTAAGTCCAGCAGCTGGCTTAAAATTTTAAGTTAAATCAGCTTAAAACTACAAGTCATTTTAACTTATTACAATAAAAATGAGTTGATTTAACTTGTGAGTTGAAATGAAATTTTAAGGCAGCTGATAAACTTAAGTTTTTAAGTTGAAACTGGTGAAAACTTTTTACAGTGCATCCAGGAGGAACGAGAAACCCACACAGGTTTTCTGAGCGAGTTCTCACCAACATCAGGCTCAAATAGAATCTGCTGCTGACTTTCACCCTTTTTTTGTCTATACAATGGAAGTTAGTGATCACCAACATTGTTTAAATATTGTTCTGTGTTTTGCAGGGGGAAAAAATCCTTAAAGCTTTGGAAAACAAAACCTTTAAGGGTGTGTTCCCACTTGTAGTTCGGTTTGTTTGGTTTATTTGGTCCAGACCAAAAAGGGAAAATGATACATTTGGTCCTGGTCCACTTAGCGTTCACACTGGTATTTTTGACAGCGAACCTAAAGATACGGAAACTAAAGACATAGTGATACGTTCACAACCTGATCGGTCGGGTTGAATGACATATTATATTTTTATTTTCACCACCTGTGAACTCACAAAGAGCTCATAAAAAGCACTTCACCTCCTCGTTGCTCCACGTTTGCCCTCTGCTCATTTTGTTTTGAATACACCGCTTGTTCTCCTCGTGAGATCATGTTGCATAGCGTTGCATCTTGCCATTACTTCCTGTTTTAGTTTGTTTAGAAGTATTTGGTCAGTTTTGCGATCATATTTGATGAAATCGCACCAGAGTCCGTTTGGAAGTTTATTTGGTGCGCACCAGGGTTCGGATTGCAGCGTTCACACTTACTCAAATGAACCGCACTAACAGAGCAATCGCACCAGAGTTTGTTTTAATCAAACAACATTTTTGGGTGAACTATCCCTTTAAATCAGCTTACGCAAACCAGATTTTATATTTAAGTACTGAGTCTGACAATGTCAATAAATCAAACATTCAAATGTATTAAAATGCTTATTAATTAAATAGGCTCAACAATAAGTAAATCTATGTAAACTAAGAACTTTATGGAAGCATAAACAAAAACATGAAAAGCAATGTGATTTACCAGCATGGAACAAGCGCTAAATTACACACTGTCATAGCATTAAAAAAGATAGCATGGAGAGGTGAATTTGACGTTGTCAAAACTGATATGGGACCACCTTTTTAAGCTAATAAACATATTTAGTTTGCTAGATGCATGATTAGATTTTATTATTAGCATTTAGTATTGTTTTTCTTCAAACAGTCCAGTGAACCAACCAAATGAAAACCACTGACTTGATGTAGAATCAAATGTGACCCTGGACCACAAAACCAGTCATAAGGGTGAATTTTTGTTGTAATTAAGATTCGTACATGATCTGAAAGCTGAATAAATACGTTTTCCATTGATGTATGGTTTGTTTGGATAGGACAATATACAAGGCCGAGATACAAATGTGAAAATCCCGAATCTGAGGTTACTGAGAAAATCGCATTTAAAGTTGTCCAAATGAACTTCTTAACAATGCATATTACTAATCAAAAATTAAGTTTTAATATATTTACAGTATGACATTTAAAAATATATATTCATGGAACATGATCTTACTTAATATCCTAATCATTTTTTGCATAAAAGAAAAATCGATAATTTTAACCCATAAAATGATATACCCATGCTACTTACTGGTTTTGTGCTCCAGGCTCACAAATTAGCCAAACTACACACACAAAAACAGAAAGGGCTGGGAAACTTTATGAATGACAAACAAAACTTCTGCTTGAGTTGAACAACACATAACTTTTCTGTAGGGCAACTGTTGGCTCTACTGACACATCTTCCCGTCTTTTGGAAAAACATTTGTAGTGATGTTTAATCAGCAGTTTTGTGAAATGTCTCCCTCTTTTCCCGCAGCAAAGGTGAGAATCAAAAACCTTGCTGTAGGGGGGGAAAATACTTTCCACCCCACCCAGATGTCACACTGGCAACCTCCTACTAACAAATCCAATTTATATGCAAGAGTATTGGAAACTGCAGCCTGAGAGGTTCAATGCAGGGTTGAAGTTGTGAAAGTAAAATCAAGGTTAGCTCTATTTTTGACATCCTCTTATAAATATTCAGGAGCTCTTAAAAGACAGAGAGAAAGGTAGAGTGAGACAAAGACAGAGAAAGAGAGAGCAAGCAATAGGGAGATAAATAGTGAGTGAGAGAGAGAATTATAGAGACAGCAATTTTACTTACACAACGTCAGCTTTATCCCTGAGGGATGGAAATAACAATATGAAAATTAACAACACAACCATTTTGTTCTTCCCTTTCTACCATTCATCACATCATTTAAACATTTTAGTCAGGACTCGGAAGAGTTAATGATGATAATCTCCCATTTTCAAATAATCTCACCTAAACAGGGCCTCCAGTGTTGAGGAGGCCCTTGCACACCTGGAAATAAATCACTATGGACTTAAGTGTGTGCCAATACTATTGTCTTAATTGCAATATAGTGTTCTTTCTTGTAACTTCAAAACTGCAACTTTTTGCAATCCTTTTTACCATTTTTTGGACTTTAAAGAGGCAGGTGCCCTGGGGCCTTGCAGGACCATAATCCACCCTCTGTAGGGGCCCTAGGCGAGAACATTAAAACAGGCAAAAATAGTCTTAAAATAAAACATCCCTAGAACCACTGCAATGTGACTAGTGGGTTCTTTGGTTTCCAGAGAAAGTGCTAAAAATAATCACCCTCTACCCAACATGCATAAATGTTGTTGTTCAACAGATTCAAAGCAATTTCAGATTCAACAAGCAGAGCAGAGCAGAGCAGCGTGGCAAAACAAAACGATTTCTTCAGTTCATTGATTAAAGTTGGCCTGACAGTTTTGTCACAGTGCGCCTCTCACTTCCACTGTACAGTACATTTGCTAGTTAGTATTTTCCTTGAGTTATCTACAGTACTCATTAATTATGAGCCATCTCAGCAGGGCCCAAGGTGACCGTCTATAATGCCGAAAGGATGGACCTGATTTCATAATGCCTGATGAAAACTATAGAGATCATAATATCTTGCACTGTCTAATCAAAAGTGCATTTCTTAATCAAATACAGTGTGTGGCTAAGCTGATAGCTTGCTAACTGAGGGCTAAATGAACACAAAGTAAGGGGAATGCTTAATTTGATTATTGGTGATACAATGCGATATGCAGAAATTAACATTTTAATGTAGGGAAGTGCCTGAATCTAAATACCGCATTCGGAAAGGAAATGATGCGTACTGACGTCCCCTAAAGGGACTAAATATGAAATGGGAGGAAAAACATATTTCAATACTTTCGCTCGCAAGTACTCTGGACCACAAAACCATTCATAAGTAGCACGGATTGATTTGTAGCAATAGCCAAAATACATTGTATGGGTCAAAATTATCGATTTTTCTTTTATGCCAAAATCATTAGAATATTAAGTAAAAATCATGTTCCATGAAGATATTTTGTAAATTTTACTACCCTAAATATAGCAAAATGTAATTTTTGATTAGTAATATGCATTGCTAAGAACTTCCTTCAGACAACTTTAAAGGCGATTTTCTCATTATTTAGATTTTTTTGGACCCTTAAGATTCCAGATTTTCAAATAGTTGTCCTATGCTAACAAACCGTACATCAATGGAAAGCCTATTTATTCAGTTTTTTAAACCCTCCTGACTGGTTTTGTGGTCCAGGGTCACATATCATTGGGTAATTATTACTGTATATAAATTGCAGGTATCAGGGAGCATTGAAATCGATTTTGAAAACTCACCCGCTTTTTAAATTTCAATATTCGTGATCACACATACTCAGTGTATACTACGGAGTGGCAGTACTTACCACACATTTAACAAGATTAGATGTTTGTCAGTAGTGCTCAGGATCTGCAAATCATTTGTCATTTTCCTATCTCTCCTTCCATCTCTCCTCCCTTTTTTCCGTGGCTTTCCAAAAATGGATTTGGGCACATCCCCGTTTTTAATCATGTTTGCACACTGGCTCCGAAACTTTCATTCATCATAATAAAATTCGTATTGGGTTTAATTTTCTGTGTTGCAAGCATCTTGAGAGGTGTTTTGACAATTCAGAGCCACCATCCAGAATGAAAATCTGACAATGCCATCATTGACAGTGCCACATTGATCCACATCGTCTGACAAACAAAGTGCAAAATACAAAGAGACAGAATATAAATACAGATTGTGCCAGATGATTGCAGAACAGCTATCTACTCGCAATACTCCAATATTTACTACTTGTCTTTTTCAAAACTGATTAATACGTGTGCAAGCTTTCTGGTCCTGACAAATATTTAGGATGATAAATATGAAAAAGCATATGAAAATTTTGGACTTAGTGTGCGAGGACCTAGTCCAAATATACCTCTAAATTATTTTTGATCCTGAGCACCAAACAGCGTACTCATAAATATCCACTGGCCCTGGTGGCCATTACCAAGCTGAGGCAGACGGACATCACAAAGCGTAGTGGATTCCCACCATGAGAGTCGGTGGCTCTAATGTTCCTGGCAGCAGCCGGGATGAGTGATTTGGCAGATTAATGCTGCTTGCCACACTGACAAGAGTTATGGCCCGCGATTTGCATCGTAAACGTCTGTTAGCTCTCCACATTTGGAAATGAATATTAGCAAATGACAAACCGACAGGAAGCCAGATGGGTGACGCTGGGCTGATATTGTCAAGGTTTTACTTTGCATATGCGAGACCCATTTTTTTTACATCTGCATCACTAAGCTGCGGGTAAATACACATGGAGAGTGTCTTTTTTACCCCGCCTCACCCCCCGCAACATTGTAATCCCAGGGATAATCTCCATCTACAATATCCGAGATAGAAATGAATTGGTGGAGAAAATCGCAAATGAACATATTTAAATGAAACCCATTAGGGAATATTGGCGTCACAGTAGTGAGTAGCGCATTGGTATTTTAAACCGGCATTAAACGCTTCAGAATTTTATTAGAATCACTTAAACACAGTCATGCATACTTCACCGCACTGGATTATATTAATACATTCAGATTTATTTATGAGCATTTTCTCAGATAGACTAAATTACATTTTGATTTCAGATAAGAGCTGCCACATGGCAGAAAGCATGCTTTATTGGGTTCACATCTAAAGCTTTGCTTTCATCAGAACTCAAGACAAAATTGAAATTATTACCACTATGACAGTCCATACATGCATGCCTCCAAAAGAGCACCAGCCGCTTAAAAAAAAAAAAAACATGGAAATACATTTTTTCAAACAAAGCTCTTCGTAGGCTCTCAGAATCAATGGCCTATTACCTTTTCACCCCTGACATTGTATGCACACTACTTCGAATACTAACACCATTTTGCACTTCTCATAGGGCGAGTTCAACGTCAGGCATACATAATTCATCAGGCCTTCTCTGACGATTCCAATGCGGCTTTTCAAACTCAATAAATCTATTTTGAATTGAAACGCCATAACTGAAACAGACAGGCCGAGAATGGCATAAACATATTTATTTGTTTTGTATTATTGCGCCGGGAAGAATGCATATGGTGGAAACAGGTGCCAGAGATGAATCAGACACAGAGATGGGTTAATACCGAATGACGCCCATGAGACTGTCTGCCTGCGTGCTCTTTTTGGAAGAAATATCATTTTGTTTTCTCTGGAGATGGCTGGCTCGTCCTCATCTTGTCCTCTGCGTCTCTCTCTCTCTCTGTTCTCTAGTCAGATGATGCAAAGTATCTCTGTCTGTCAGTCCCCTGTCCTTTGTCCTCCTTTGTAGGCTTTTCTCGGTCCTCTTATCAGCCTTCGCCCGTTGCGAGTAACTTCTGAAATGCACTAATCTAACACTTTCGCTCCTTCTCTCAACGCCGACCATCCTTGCTACCCCTCTTTCCCTCACCTCGCTTGCTCTCTGACAGAGCCGACGTGATGGCCAAGGGTTTGATCCTACTATTTCGCCCCATCGTTTGGGTCCGCTCTGCGACCGCCGGACGACAGCCCCTCAGCCACAGATTAAAAAGTGATGAGTGCTTTTAGGCAAGCAGCTCGGCCTGCCCACTCGCCCCACTGTGCATTGGCTCTCCGAAAATAGCCTTTGTGTTTCTGCGACAACGGAGTCGGGAAGTAGGGAAGAGGGGGGTGCAGTGGCGCATAGCTTCCCTCCATGCTTTTAACCACAGTTCTCAGCTTTGCTTTTAATTGAAATATCCGAACCTTGCCGCGCTCTAGCTCATGAGCGGCGTGCTAAGCATGAGAGGCAGGCGCTGGACTCTTTAAAGATTCAGAACCACTCTTCGTCTACATTCGCCCACACATGCACACTAGTTACCCACCGAATGGACGGGGCGGAACAAAGAGTTGCTGAGGTCAGGACCCTGGCACGGCACATCCATGCAACCTGGGCACCGGCTGGGAATGCAACACACTTTGCATTCTGAAGAGAATCCAGAAACTTCTACGAGACATGAGTCTGAATACAGTCCATGCACCTGAGGCTAATTAGAGTGGAGGCGCTGCTGTCGTGTACAGGGCACATTGTAATTACAGGTTGTGAATACGGTCGGTGTCTGTTACGCATGTCTTTATATTGACCGGCGGCTTCTGAGGCAAGGTCCCCCCAAGGGTCATAATGAACAAGTGGAATGTGAACGGCTGACAAATGCTTCCAAGCTGTCAATCCTGCTGGGAGATCAATAGGGGTTATGCGCAACAGGCTTCCGTTTTCTGCTAAACAGGTCTCGTTGCTTCCGGTTCACGCGTTTTGCATATGCCTCTTTAAATATGAACATGATTTACTCAAGATTCCTTCAAAGTAGACACTAAAAATGATCATAACCAATGTCCATCACATATGTGGATTGATATATAAAAGTTTTTAATTTTTATTCTTTTCACTAACATTTATATATAAATATCGAATGAAACGTCCACAATAAACAGCTGGCTTGTTTAACTGATTACCTTAAAAATCCGTCGATATCGCCATTATTTATTACGGCTATTAACACGTTCTCCGACAAGCGGAAGCAACGAGACCTGTTTAGCAGAAAACGGAAGCCTGTTGCGCATAACCCCTATTGGGATCTATAAGACTTCTGGGGGGGGGGGTTTCTTTGAGATCAAGTTACTGAGTACAAAATATCTGTGGTAGGGCTGAGCATAAATATGTACTTATGTTTCAGAACATCAGTGAAAGTATAAGGAGGAGGAGACGGACCACTTGTCGAAAAATGAATGGCAGAATTTACAACGCTTATGCTGCGTTCAAGTCCTCCTGATAAGTTCCTACTTAAGAGTTTGAAAACCGTAATCAGTGTGATGTGCATTCAAGTGATTTCAGTCAGAAATAAAAGTCCGTTGGGAAATTTCATATTATTTTCTCTTTTTTCCACTTGCTGACCAGTGGGTCGATGAGGTGACGCTCGTTATTTAGTTCTAACTCTTTATTTATTCTGAAAGATATTAAAAATGCAATTCACGGCACGCATACAATGACTCGAAAACATTATGTTGAGAATAAATTTAAGTTTTTCATTCAAATTCATTGTGAGTTATGATTAACTTTAGCCTTGTGGGCAGCACTCAGGCATATGGTTCAACAGTGCTTCGGGCAAACTGATTCTGGGCTTGTGGTCCTTTATCATCCCATTCTCTTGCATCCAAATGTTTCCTCTAATAACAGAACAACTGAATTCAGAAAAGCATACCACCATAGTAGCCTATTATTTCAGTACTATTTCTTTGTTACTTTTGAATTATTTAGAACTAATTTCTTGTAATATAAATTCTTATTTAATTGCTATTAATTTTCACTTAAATATCCAAAAACCTTACATTCAGTTCACACTTAAGTATATTCTTTTAAAGCAGGGCTGCCCGATTATGGCAAAAATCATAATCACAATTATTTAACACAATTATCAATGGGTCACATGACCTAATCTTTATGTCAAATATATATTTTCTGTAAACAAGGTTGCTTTGACATTTACATTTTAGACACCAGCGAAATTTTAATGACGCATTAAAATTCAGCAGAATACTAGAGTAACTCATATTAGTAAAAACAAAAAACAAAAAGTCCTCAAAGATTATTGAAAATAATTAAACTGTCAGTAATACAATAAAAACAAAAAAGCCAAGGACAAATACAATAGAAAGCGATACACATGAAATGAACAGTGCTTTAAGTTCTTCATGCAAGTCTAAAGAATTCCGCTAACAGCCTGCTACAGAAATTGAATAATCAAATGTAAAATAAAACAGCATATTCGGCAGTGTTGGGAAGGTTACTTTGGAAATGTAATAGGTTACTTGATTTAAAATGTAATAAGTAGTGTAACTTTTCAATTACTTTATACAAGTAATGTAACTTATTACTTTTAATTACTTTTTGATTACTTTTCGAATATTTTCAACTGTTATTCATTTTGAAACATTTAAAGTTAATCATTAACTTAACATTTAAGTTAATCTTACAGTAGCACTCAACTTTGATTATTGTCAGACTTTCAAAATCCTTCATCACTTGAATTAAGTAAGGGATAATATACATCTTTATTTTGCGGTAACAACTGGCTGCATTATCAACAACATTATCCCACTTATTACACAACTGCTTCATAGATTACTTAGATGCTTAGGTCAAAATTATTAGACACGAAACAATGATCTGAGAGAAATATTTGAACGCAAAGCTTCCATGAAGAAATCAGTTGCTAGCAAACGGCAAGTTCAAATTAGACATTTTAAGTATACAGTGTAGTCTTACCAGTTTTCTTACACAACATTTCACCACATAAATAATTAAGGAAGTAGTTTGTTAGTTATCTTATAATCCATTACAGTGTACAAAAAAAAAAAAAAAAAAAATGGCAGCAGCTGCGTTTGTATGAAACATAGAGTGACTCCACGATACCAGGGTGACAGAATTAAGAAATTGTCCACATAATACTGAATACCAAACACAAAGCTTCCGCTTCCGCCAAGAAAAATTATCAAGCAAAAATGATCAAACTGTGGTCTAAATTCCAGAAACATTGGTGTCTCAATTTAGAGCAGTCAATTTAATTGCAATTTATGAAAGAAGTCAATTAGATCTGTAAGTGGGGGTGAGTGTGTGAAAAAATTCAGATGTAATCAAATTTGTAATCGCTGACATTTTTCAGAAGTAACTGTAATTTAATTACACTTAATATGACCGCTAAGTTTAAAGTATTCAGCTAACAGCCTACTGCAGAAATTCTTCACTGTAAGAATTAAACTTTCTCTGTTTCTTATAAAAACTAAAAAAGTCCTTTAAGTCAAGAGCAGTGATTGATTTTCTCTTTGTTTTCTCTTTTGCTGCTTGATTAGTATTAAGTAGTCACTTTAAGAGGCGCACAGATCCAATTTACTGTTATGCACTGTTACTGTTATCATGTTGGAAAGGTCGTGCTCGGTCAATTCTTCGTTTGTGTACTTCAGTTAAAAAAAGCTAGGGTAAAATGGAAAAAATTCCATTTAATTTTCTCCCCCAACATCAAAATCGTCCAACGTTTTACCTTTTTTTGTAAAGGGTGTTTGACTTTCTTTGCACATTCGTGTTGTAAACACTGGATCGGTACTACCGCCTTCTGACTTTTCATTGTGACTACATTAGAAATGAAGTTGAGCTAGTGCAAGATAAACATTTGTGGCTAAACACAAAAGTATTTCAATTATATATATATATATTTGAAAATGACTGATTGTTTTGCTAGCTAAGACTCTTATTCCTCAGCTGACACACATTTGAATGGTAACATAGCCTATTGATCTATCCGGCAGGACATAAAGCTGGCATACATTTGCTGCACGTCTCATAAAACGTTCAACAATGTCAATATCTGGAAGTAAGAGCAGAGCACACATATGTATAAATTTGACAACCCTATTTGGTCCAGTTCACGAGCGCAGACACCAAAGCAGCGCCTCTCACACAGCGCAAGTTACTCTCTCGTGTCTCATGAACACAGAAATAGACCAAAAATTATGTTGAATTGTCAGTTTTGATGAGTATTCATGTAAACACATTTGGTTACGTCTTATGTGAATGTAAACAGTGGGGAGAATATCTGATGTGCATCAGTATAACTTTAAAGGAAGAGCAGCCTAATTTAGTTGCTATTGTCTTTTGCATTGATGTTAATCAAGCAATAGAAGAAAGACAGAAACTTTAGTAGCCCTAATAAAGATTTATCTAAATTTATTTACAACAATAAATATGTCTGCTTGAAAGAATGAAGAATGTTGTAAACAAGTTGTCATGAAGAATGCATAAGCCTATATAACCATTATTATTTCACTGAAAGAATACCATGTTCTTGTTTCTTTATGAGAAGTGATTTCATTTCATTATAAAGGCATGTTGTGTGTCACAGCAGATAAATCTGTGTCTATCATAATTAAAACCTTAATAGGCCTATGTGATGTAATAGGTGATTTTAAAGAAATGCTTAATAAATGCATTACACTGTTTCCAAACCCATTAGATTTTAGATTTTAAAACTAGACTAAAACTAAAACAATTCAGATGACTAAAATTGGACTAAAACTAAATGGCATTTTAGTCAGAAGACTATGACTTATGGTGCGTTCACACCGGACATGAATGAAGCGGCAAGCGCGAATGATTTACATGTTAAGTCAATGCAAAGACGCGAATAGCCATCCTGCGGCGCGAAACGCGCGAATAGCGTGAATCGCGCGAGTTCAAAAATCTGAACTTTGGCGAAAATCCGCGCCGCGTTAACCAATCAGGAGCTTGCTCTAGTAGTGACGGTGGCAGAAATCCGAAACAACAATGGAGGACAAAATCACTGTTGCTGTCTGTGGTTGCTCGGAGCTGTACGATACATCTTTGGACTTTTGTAGAAACAGGAATAAAAAGGATCTTGCTAGGAAGAAAGTGAGTGAAGAGGTCGGACAATCTGGTAAATTTTAAAAAACGCTCTTTACTCAATTTGACCTACATATACATACATATTGAGACTACAAGCAAGCTAAAGCTGGCAAATTGAGCTCATTCACCTATTTTACAACTACTTTCCCGCTGACGAGTGGCAGACGCCCCTCCCATGACGCGAATTCGCGTCTGTTGTCAAGAAAATGTCACGCGCAAATGACGCGAATTTTACCGCGCGAATGGCGCGAGTAAACTCAAATGTTCAAGCGTTCAACTACGCGCGAATAGCGCGTTTTTTCCACGCAAGTTGCGTCCGGTGTGAACGCACCATAAGACTAAATCAAAACACTGGTCCTTTGAAGCTGCATTGAAACTGCAATTTGGACCTTCAACCTGTTGATCCCCATTTAAGTTCACTACATGAAGAATGTTTTCCTCAAAAACCTTTGTTTCTTTTTGACCGAAAAAAGAAAGACGTCAACATTTTGGATGACGTAGGGATGAGTATTTTATTCTGGAAGTGAGCTAATCCTTTAATAATTAAAGCAAATCCCATTTGGCAAAAGTCACGTTAGATGTTTTTTCCAATTCATGAAATTGGGCTTTTATGGAGAAGCGAAAGCGCACCGCTAGAGAGGGGGCGGATTATTGTATTTTCACAATCATTGGAGGCCGAAACTGTATTTCAAAAGGGCACAGCTCTATTTAAAAGGATATTATTTTCATAATAAGCACTCTTTTTAAAAGAATGCTAAAGTGTATTTCTTTTCACAAGGTAACCAGCAGTGTTGGTCCTTTCATCAAGAAAACCTGGCCACAGTACTGGTCCACATACTGTAAACACAAAGCCTTTTTCATTCCCACTTTGACAAGGCACAGAAGGACACAGACACACCTCTTCACTCAGGGCTGCTGTGGAGGAAGGCCTGTCAGCTGAAAGGTGACAGCTTTTCTTTGGGACGGAAGAGCTGATGAAAACCAGATCATTCCAACGGAAAGAAAAGAGTGCCAAGCAGCTCAGACTCACCGAGCTATACCTCACAGGCAACTGAGGAGTCTGATCACGCAAGGCCGACTTCTGTGTGCGCTGTATGCTTGGCACTCCTGTAAAGAACACAGTTGTTTTAGCCCGAAGCTGTTGAAGGTTTGCGAAGTGTTCTGCCTTCAGCAACCCCACCCACTCAGCTCCCATGGTTCCTGTTGTACACTACTATTTCACAAAGGAGTTTTTTTTCGATGTAAGATATTCAGATACGTCGTACGGCTCCTTAATCAGGCCTGGGAGACTATCTGAGGCTCTCGCAACCCCTTACAGGCTGTTGTGGCGTCGATCACATGCCACGAGTCATTTGCGCGAGCGCCATGAGGAACATAAACCTGACGCTCTGCTTCATCACTTTAAGTGCCTATCTCGCAGCGTGCGACACGATGAAAGTAAATCAGATTGTGGCTAAATCCGCGGTTCCTTTCCCCGACTACCGTAGCGCAGCCGGCTTTCCTGCGCGGGATCAGTGCACTTCATAAAATAATATGCCGTGGGATATTCTCCGAGCCAAAGGGCAGGGATAACCTTTGGCATTTGCATTTAAAGGCGACTACATTATTGTGAATAATGATCGTTTGATCCTTTATTTTCTAAATGGATGTTTTCGTCCTTTTTTCATCAAATACATTTGGAAAAGGGCTCAGAGCTGTGATTATAGATCTTCGTAGAGCCCACACAGCCTCAAAGACCTGCATATCAAAAGAAGAGAACAAGGTGCTGAGATCTGACTGACAAGTTTGAGAATGAAAAGTGTATGAATGTTTTATGAATCAGCGGGATATTATCAAAGCACCCGCTCTTACCCGTTCTTTCCGAGATGTTTTCTTTCCCAAATCTGTCTTAATTATTAAAAGGCCAGCCTCAACTTTTTTTTTTTTCTTTTTTTTTTAATAAAACACTGTTTCGCACTAACTTCCCTCAGACTCACTGTTGTGAATATCAAACTGAGCTTATTGATCGGAGTTTCTTTATTCCTGCCTTTTTGAAATAACTGTCATAAACACGACACACACGTTTAAAGGTGAAGAGAGTTGTTTCTGCACTATACAGAGTCACGGATAAAGACTGTTTCAAAAGAGAAATGTTTTAAAAACTTTTTCACTGTATTATAGCTAGGACAAACATGTAGTTTCACCCCTGTCATTCACAAAGTTGCACACATCTTTGGACATTTGAGTTTGGTTATCATATGCTACTTTCTGTTTTATCATCCTCTTTTGATTTAGGTTCATTAACAGATGCATTAATTATTCCTTTAGTACTTCTAAGGAAAAGCAATTCAATTCCACTGGCAAAAAAATGTGATAATTTAATTACAATGTTATTTAGTATTTTTTATTTAAAATCACAGTATGAATTCATATTTTAAACCTTTTGATATATAGTTTTCATCTTAAATTTATTCTCGTTTTATTATTGTATAAAATGAGTTTTATTTTTAAGTTTTAGAGTGTATTACTATACAATAATATCTCGATATGAAGTCCACAATACAATATTTATTGCGATAAATAAAGATAAATAAAGATTTAAAAAATGTATTTAATTAATTTTGTACATTTTAAAGTTTAATTATTCTATCTAATGCACTTTGAGAGTTCAACATTAAGAGCTCCAACCCATGTTCTTAACTAAGATAACTTAAGTTAGAAAAAAGTCTGTCTCAGTCTTAATTACATTCACACTGTTTTAGGAAACCAAACAAATTAGAATATAATAATAGAAATAACAGCAATTTTAAATTATTGTTATTCCTATGACAGTAATAGCAATATATCATCAAACAACTGCACTGTAAAATAAATGAAAGTAAATATTTCATAGGTATATTATTTTAGCTTTACACTAGAGTAGGAAAATTACATTACTTCTTTTCTAGTTTCTACATTTGAAAGCGATGTTTTGAATTTGGACTGCAATAACATTACCCATTTAAACCACTATAGCTGTCAGCAATTCATACTGCACTTTTAAGCTTTTATTTGGACAGAAACAGCAGTAGAGCTTTTATTTTGACGGAAAACTCCAGCTTGTGATATCAGGCTTAAAAAACTGTGTCTCACTGCAAATCTAGTGAAATGCTGTAATCATCTGTCGCGAAAATAAAGCATAACTGGTGGCCGTTGCTTTCCTAAACGTGTGCTAAACTCAGTGCATGGAATAAACAAGTTCACTGCATTCACTGTGAACTGAGCCGTTCTGAGGCGCAGAAAACACCGGATCACGAGCTGATCGACTAAACGAAGTGCGCACTTTGCTTTGAAATGCGCAGGGAAAACAGACTTGATGAAGGGTTTAAGCCATTTTGTGCTTTCGGTTTTAGTTAGTTTGACAGATACTGTGCCAAAGCATAATGGCCCAGAACACAACTTTAAATACCTTTTATGTTAGAATAAGAAGTTTAAATATATTTTAGAAGACCTATCGTTTCATATCGTCATGTGACCATGATGATATTGAGAGTTTTGCTATCGCAATACCACGGTACATCCCTATTTTAGACATTTTAGTACTTTAACTAGGGTGACCATTTTTTAGTTTTCAAAAAAGAGGAGGTGGGGGTGGGGGTGGGGGGGATCAAATATGTCATTTCCATACCAAAACATATTTTACAGTCACTGTTATGCAGATTGATAATAAACACAGTTAAGCTTTCTACCACAGTGGCCATCCTTCACAAAACTAAAATCTACCACAGTTTTATCACAGGTAGAATGCAAAATGTTTCAATACAAGCATTTAATTTAAAAGGAATTTATGCAATATTTCAAACTTTTAACCCACAGGAGAAAATCAACCCGCCGCAACAGTTTAAATCAGCCCAATTCCGTGGAAAAAATGCAGATTTGGCAACCCTATGTCCAACACGAGCTGCATCCAAAGCTATTTAAATACTCCGTATATTGATACGCAAAAATGTGATGCGAAAAAATTATATTCAATATTAAAATGTTTGGGGAGCGGGATTAAAAAAACAGTCACGTGCAAGGCTTTAAAACAAAAACACACACAATGAATGGCGACTGTAGAAAGCAAAAGCCGAATCCCGGACATCTGGGGCGATTTAGGAATCCCGGCTGGACGCATTTTTTAAAGGGATAGTTCACCCAAAAATGAAAATTTGATGTTTATCTGCTTACCCCCAGGGCATCTAAGATGTAGGTCACTTTGTTTCTTCAGTAGAACACAAACGGAGCTTTTTACCTCAAACTGTTGCAGTCTTGTAGTCATATAATGGCAGTGAATGGGCACCAAATCTTTGAAAGTAAAAAAAAAAACATGCACAGACAAATCCAAATTACACCCTGTGGCTCGTGACGATACATTGATGTCCTAAGACACAAAATGTTTGTATAAACAGTATTTATCTCATTATTTACCGCTGATACACAGCAATGTCCAACTATCCTGACCCTCCACACTTTTACTAAGTGTATGGGTGTGTTGATATCCAGCCGAAGAGTAAGCAACCATAACTTCAAGCGATCCGGCTTGGAAGTTGGGAATTGGTGAACGGTCAACAGGCCTGGATGAGTTTTCGCGCAAGCAAACGTAATCTTTTAGCTTTAAATCGTTTGAACAATCAGGATAACCACAAGTAATTACCATTTTGAATAGCAGCTATATCCACAATCTCTGTGCACTGTGTAAACAACGCATTAACTCGACAGATCGCTTCCGGCGTTTGCGTATACTAGGACAGTTGGACATTGCAGTGTATATGAGGTGTAAAAAAAATTATATAAATACTGTTCGGTTTCTCGCAAAAAAAAAAAAAAAAAAAGATCGTTTCGTATCTTAGGACATCAATGTATCGTCACGAGCCGCAGGGTGTAATTTGAATTTGTCTGTGCATGTTCTTTTTTACTTTCAAAGGTTTGGTGACCATTTACTGCCATTGTATGACTAACAGACTGCAACGGTTTGAGTTAAAAATCTTCATTTGTGTTCTACTGAAGAAACAAAGTCACCTACATCTTGGATGCCCTGGGAGTAAGCAGATAAACATCAAATTTTAATTTTTGGGTGAACTATCCCTTTAAGTCCAAAAAGACTCCAGGGAAAAGAGTATGTATGGTTACTCTAACTTTAATAAAAAAATTTATTTGAGTTAGTTCAACTTGTTTCATAAATTCAAGTGTGCAGGTTGTGCTGTGCATTTTTTGATCCAATAAAAAGAACTGACTCATAGTTATTTCGAGGGCTGTATTTTTCAGATACATTTCACATATTTTCCCTCAAGATCTTGAGATTCTGTTTCGGTCTAGATATGACTAATCTATGTTACACATAGAATTGGCAATAGCAGTATTGTTTAAGAGTCACTGTTGCCGGGCCACAAACAAACATGAGAAGTCGAGATATTTTCCTGCACACTGCAGCAGGATATTAATCAGCCACGTTGAAGTAGCTGAGAAAACAGACTGATTCCAGCAGCGGGCGAGAGAGCGAGCGAGCTCTCATCAGGGTGTAGTTGATGCTCTTCAGTGGACGTCCATGCTCAGAATATAGAACAATCCATGAGTGTTTACACAGCGCATGGGTCAGATCCTCCGGCTGTCTGTTCAAATGCGTAATTAATCCTCAAATGAGGTAGTGGAAGTCACACAGCTCACAAAGGCACCGCAACTTATCTGCATCTGGATGATGGACCCGAAACTACTTCACGCGTGTTCACAAACACACAGATAAACTGGCACCACACCCCGACTCATTCCGCTCACGTCTGCTGGACGAGCTGTCTGATGGACCAGCATCTTCCTGCTTTCGTACACAGCAATCTCCTCTAATCCTCGGTGGATCAAAAGAGCCAGGCTAGACTGGGCTCCTCTCCATTAAGCCGTGGGGTGCACAGAACCATCCCTTTCGCTTTTAGCCCAGGCACATGTTCTGATCAATACCGAGCCAATCAATCTGAACCGCTCCACTGTGAGGATCTGTCCAGGAGGAGATGATAGTAGAAAAGATGGCTCAACCATTCTTATTGGCCTAGCGAGTGTTTGTGTTATGTGGGCTGTTGAAGGTAAAGTTAGAGCGTTAACTGGGAAGCACTGTCCAGAGACACTGCAGCAAATAAAATAAAAGTTCCAGAGATGTTTGATGTGTAAGGAGGAGGACTTTGGGACGGAGCGGAGGGATGATTTGGGGGATCAGGCTCAGATCAAAGAGATCCATAATACCTGGTGAAAGCTCTCCGTTAGCATTCCCAATGGCAACTGCTCAGCTGCTGCAGCAAATTCCTATTGTAGTATAATGTGACATATTACATGTATTATAAATATAGTAAAAAAAAGATACAAATAAGAATACATTACAAATTATAATGATAAAAAAAATTGTCTCAATCTGGAAAGACTAGAAGACATTTAGTAGCATTCCCAATTGTGTAAAAGGCAGTTGCTTAGTTGCTTAGTGCAGCAAATTTCTATTATACAGAAATATGAAATAAAAAAGGTTAAATACAACCCCAAATCAGAAAAAGTTGGGACAGTATGGAAAACGCAAATAAAAAAAGAAAGTAGTGATTTCTAAATTTATTTTGACTTGTATTTCATTGCAGACAATATGAACATAAAATATGTCAAGTTTTGTCTGGTCAACTTCATTTCATTTCTAAATATACATCCTTTCCTGTCATTCAGACCTGCAACACATTCCAAAAAAGGTTGGGACAGGAGCAATTTAGGGCTAGTAATCTGGTAAACTGGTTAAATAATGATGTTATTTGAAACAGGTCATGTCAACAGGTGATTGTAATTATGATTTGGTACAAAAGCAGCATCCAAGAAAGGTCTAGTCCTTTAGGAGCAAAGATGGGCCGAGGATCACCAGTTTGCCAACAAATACGTGAGAAAATTATTGAAATGTTTAAAAACAATGTTCCTCAAAGAAAGATAGGAAGACATTTGGATATTTCACCTTCAACAGTGCATAACATAATCAAAAGATTCAAGGAATCTGGAGGAATTTCAGTGCGTAAAGGACAAGGGCGCAAGCCTAAGCTCAACAACCGTGATCTCCGATCCCTCAGGCGGCACTGCATCAAGAATCGTCATTCATCTATAAGCGATATCACCACATGGGCTCAGGACTACTTTGGCAAACCTTTGTCAAGTACCACAAAACGTAGTTACATCCACAAATGCCAGTTAAAACTGTACTGTGCCAAAAGGAAGCCCTATGTTAACAGTGTCCAGAAGCGCCGTTGACTTCTCTGGGCTCGGAGGCATCTGGGATGGCCCATCACACAGTGGAAACGTGTACTGTGGTCAGATGAATCAGTATTTCAGGTATTTTTTGGGAGAAATGGACGCCGTGTGCTCCGGACCAAAGAAGAAAAGGATCATCCAGACTGTTACCAGCAACAAGTCCAAAAGCCAGGGTCTGTCATGGTATGGGGTTGTGTCAGTGCCCTTGGCAAAGGTAACTTGCACTTCTGTGATGGCACCATTAATGCTGAAAAGTACATAGAAATTTTGGAGCACAATATGCTGCCTTCAAGAAGACATCTTTTCCAGGGACGCCCATGCATATTTCAACAAGACAATGCAAAACCACATTCTGCACACATTACAAAGTCCTGGCTGCGGAGGAAGAGGATACAGGTACTTGACTGGCCTGCCTGCAGTCCCGACCTGTCTCCAATAGAGAATGTACGAAGACCCCGTACTGTTGCCCACCTTAAGACTTGTTTGCAGGAAGAATGGGAAAAAATTTCACCTGAAACACTTCATCACTTGGTGTCTTCAGTCCCTAAACGTCTTTTAAGTGTTGTGAAAAGGAATGGCAACATTACAAAGTGGTAAATGCTTTACTGTTCCAACTTTTTTTGAAATGTGTTGCAAGAACCAAAATTGGAATAAGTGTTTATTTTGAAAAAATAAAATAAAATCATGAGGAACACATTAAATAATGTGCTGTTGTATTGTCTGCAATGAAATACAAGTCAAAGTAAATTTAGAAATCACTACTTTCTTTTTTTATTTGCATTTTCCATACTGTCCCAACTTTTTCTGATTTGGGGTTGTATATAAGTAACGTTGACTAGAAGGTAATTGTTATGTTATGTTAGGTTAGGTTAGGTTAGGTTCAAATGCTCACTGATGGTCCAGAAGGAAAAACCATGCATTAAGACCCAGGGGGTGAAAACTTTTGAACAGAATGAAGATGTGTAAATTAAAATATCATATTTTTTTTCATTTAGTACTGCCCTTCAGAAGCTACAGATGGTACTTACATGTTTCACAGAAGAGAAAATAAGTTAAATTTACCCTGATCTTCACCTTCACCGACATTTTTTCTTAATGCAGGCTCTTAATGCATTGTATTTCCTTCTGCAGCATCAGTGAGAGTTTGAACCTTCTGTAATTGTTGCATATGAGTCCCTCAGTTGTCCTCAGTGTGAAAAGATTGATCTCAAAATCATACAGTCATTGCTGAAAAGGGTTTAAATAAAAAAAAAAAAAAAAGAAAGAAAGAAAAGACCAAAGAATTTGTTGGATCTGAAGGATTTTTCTGGCATAATAGCAGGCATTTTAACTGTTCAGGACAAACAAAGGACTCATGAACAACCACCACTAAATTAAACATACAAAAAAACAACAACAACACAGCTGTGGATCTTTTATGTAACAACACAGGATTGAGAATCAAGTATGTAAACTTCTGAACAGGGTCATTTTTATAAATTCAACTATTTTCTCTTATTTTTCTGTCTTTTATGTGAAATATCTTTCTATTTTGGTAAAATAATGAACACTTTGCAGATTCTGCAAGGTGAATGTAAACTTTTGATCTCAACTCTTTATATAATGTCTATTTACACACACCTGTAATTGCTTAGCATTCCTATATTCTGACAATATTTTCGAATGACTGCTTTCGAACTAATTCCCTAAATGGAAAAAGTGTTTTTTGCAGCAAGATACTAGAGTTACAGCATCCACAGTACCAACAGAGCCTGCAAAACAGAAATCCTGACCGCTTGGATAAGACACACAAGACACCTCAGAGAGCTGATAACCACAGACGGCTGAAGTTTCTCCCTACACAGCAACAGATCCACGGCAATTTCCTACTTTGCTCATCTGTGGCAGCGTCTAAGCGTCCTGCTGAAAAGCTCATCATATTTAGCCTAAACTCCTCAAAGTCACTCCTCTTCCACTTGTCAGTCACAGGAAGCCCAAGAGAACAGAGAAAGACTGCCATTCCTAAGAGTGTTAAAGTGTATGTGTAGGATTTAGAGAGCGCGCCAGACTTTGAGCTCATGACAGCGGAAGGGTGTCACTGAAGGATTACTGATGGGTGCCAGCTTGTGTCAAGCCCTGAAGTAATCAATCTCTCTCTCGGCCCGTCTCTCTCTCCCCCTATTTCATTCTTTCACTGCCTGTATCCTCTTCTGTCCTTCTTTCTCTCCGTCCTTCCTGCAGCTGCATTGTGAGGGTGAGCTGTCCATCCTTTCCGTCTGAGAGCTCAGGCTGTCATCCAAGCAGAGGACTGAGAGACTGGAACTTCTGCGGATTTGTCGAGGGGAAATACGTCGTGGCACCCGACGGATCTAATGCTCGGCCTTTATCATCGCGCTATCGTGGTCCACGCGAGGCGAGCGCACTGCGTCAAATAAATAAATCTCAGTGAATCAAAGCACATCAAAGGAGAGCCCGTTCAAAGGTCCATATGAAATTAATCTGACATAATCAGCTGACAGCAGCGAGCGTCTGAGCGCCATGCCTCTGACCTATATCGCAGTGCCAATGATAAAGTCAACAAGAGAACTTCCCGTCGGTCCGGCTCAGTGGATAAGCTTGTAACCAACAACGTCCTGCTGAGAGGAGCAGCAAATGCTTTGTTTTGGATGTCGGTCACCACAGTCAATGACTTAACAGGCAGCGCTTTCGGATGAAAGCACTATAATGTCACATTTAATGATCTATAACAAATTCAAATGAGCTTTAGAGATATCAAAGTGGATATATAATGACTGTGATGCTTATTTCTCAGTACAAATGGAAACGGCAGTTGAAACGTATAAATTAATTTACTTCTTTCAACTGTTAGATCTAGGCCACCCTTTATTTTTCTTATCAGCAGCTGCTGAATTGCACACACAGAGACTTGTGTGATACACAAGCATTATTTCACGTTTAGGACAGTCTGTGGCTCTGTAATACTATCTCAACTTTGTTCTGTTTGTTTGGGTATCTCACACACAACAACATTTGTGATGTTCAGCTGAAACTTAAATGAATGATAAACCTTTCGAATGCCAATTAAGCTGCTAAATTACAAACCAAATGCAGGATGTAAGGAAGCAGACTTGAAATTCAATGGAATTCGTAACTGAGTAAGTCTAAGTTTTTTTAAAGTTTGTCAAGAAAAACTTTCAAAGCCTTGACTAGTCAGAAGGTCGTAACTGAATAAGTCAGTTACATAAAAAGATACATTGGACTCATTTAAATCTGAAAAATAAGGCTAGTTCTTATGACAGTGTCAAAACATCATTATTCTGTCATTATTCTGTTTGGAGGAGCAGAAATTATTCATTTGTCCTTCAACTTGCTTTAAAAAAAAGGAAAAAATCTCTGAAATTTTTAGTTAAAAAAAAAGATGTTCTGAAAGTTCACTTAATGAGATTTTCACCATTTCATTCGAGAAAAAAATTACCATCAAATACAACACTGAAACTCAAAGATCAAAACAAAAGTTTGTTTTAACTTGAAGAAATTATGACAGAAATGTATTAATATTGTACACTAAATGCCATTCTTAAAGGGATAGTTCACCCAAAAGTGAAAATTCTGTCATTAATTATTCACCCTCATGTCTTTCCAAACCTGTAAGTCCTTTGTTCATCTTAGGAACACAAATTTAGATATTTCTTGATGCTTTCTGACCCTGCATAGATAGCAACATAACTACCAATGTTCAGGGCCCAAAAACGTACCAAGGTTGATTGTTAAAATAGTCCATGTGTTTGTGTTCTGAAGATGAATGAAGGTCTTATAGGTTTGGAATGACACGAGGGTGAGTAATTAATGACAGAATTTTAATTGTTGAGTGAACTAAACCTTTTAAGTAAGAAATATCTTACAACCAAGATAATCCAGTTGAAATGTTTAGTTAAAAAAGAAAAACAGCAGCTGTAGTAGGCAACATTGCAGGTTTTACAGACCTGTAGTGTAGAATACATTAACTGTCCTATTAGATCTGTTACAGTTTTCCCCATACAGAGTAAACAACTCATAATTCATCAAGGTCTTGTCGTTGCATTTTTACAGTCTTTTATCATTAAAATTACAATCATTATTTATTATTACAGTAAGTTTTGCTGGTGAGAAGCACAGCTATGCAGATCCACTAGCTAGACCAGCACCAAACCAGCATAAACCAGTCTGAATCAGCGTGTTAATTCATGCTAGCCTAAGCTGGTCTTTTCAGTAGGATTGGTCTAGGACAGCTTGCGGAGGCTTTGTGGGGGGAAATTGAGCTTTTACACCGTTTAGCTCTGTCACAGCGAATAACCAAGAGCAGGCTTAGAAATGTGCCAGTTAATTATGTTGTGGTTGCTCATATACTTCTTGTTTTCCATTAAAGGCAACAATGAGCTGCAGCTTTCTGCGCTGTGGGCAGGTATGTGATAGGATTTGGCTGGTGTACCATCAGCTGTGCCGACAGTACCATCACAGCAGGGAAAAACGCAACTCCTGTTGACTGCTGTTGAACCTCAAAAGATACGTACTTCCCCTCTGAGTCTGATGATGGAATTAGTATTTTCAAGGCCATTTATGTTGGCTCTGCCACATACCATGCCTAAGATTGAGATCGAAAACCTCTCAAATGGAGAAAAGTATACATAAAAGATTTCTAGATTCATGAAATATAAATGACCCTGGATTCTTTGACATCAATATGTCCATTTAGCATCTGTGGGCTACGCTATTGCTAGACAACATCCCACCAGCACTTCACGCGTATTCAAACAAGACTTCTCGTCTTTCTTTCTGCTTTGTCATTATCTGATGCTTTGATAGCTTGATGTACATGAACCTGGGGTTAAGTGCCTTGCTCAAGGAGACAACGGTAATAGTTCACCACCCACCATTTGTCGGGTTTCAATTTGCAACCTTCCGGTTAATAGCCCAGATCTTTAACCGCTAGGTTACACCACACCCAAGGGTAACCCATAAGTGCTGTTCTCTCATCCTTAGTTGAGCCAACGATATGCCACTCATCCATTCATTTATTTACAGATTAGAGCTGGGAAAACACAGTGTTAATATCTGCCGTTTAATGTGTTTAAAATAATTAACGCTGCATCTATTATTTAGCTTTTTTTACTTTCTTAAGTAGAAATGTTAATGTCTTCACATCTTTTGTCTAATGTTATCTTTAATGCAACCCTATGAGTGAGACATCTGGTTCATTAGCGGCTATAGGGAAATAACGAAAAGAATAACAACGTGCAGTAAACAGTAAAACTGTTTGCTCTACAAAACAGTGTCTTCATACTTAAGTTAATACATTAAAATAATTTGTTAAGACACACCAAAAATAGCTGAGACCAGAAGCCAGACCCATAAAATTTACAAATGTACGTGCCCACTCTTCAAGGAAGAAAAAGTTTGATAGTATAAAAAGTGCACAAGGAGCATGATACTATACTCTGTAACTGTAATTTTACCCACTATAGAGACATCAGAGCCAGCTGCAAATTCCAGAAGATCTGGCCGAGTAAAGGCTGCTCTCGGCTGGTTTGTGAGTGCTGAACGGCAGCTGACGCCCTGGAGCTCACATCTCTGACAATATCCAAGCAAATAGATGTTATCTTTATAAACAAACCACATATTACATAAGTCTAAACAAGAAGATTCCCACCTAAAAGTACATTCCGTGACATAAAAACTGTTTTATTTATAAAATTATAGTGGATTTGGGCATCCGCCATGACACTCGTTATGAGAAATACCACAAGCGGAGTGATACAAATGGTGAAACAGTTGGAGTTCACTTCTCTCAGCTAATCAGATTCAAGGACTTGTGCTTGAAGATCAAAAATATCTTAATTTGTGTTTTAAAGATGAACAAAGGTCCTTTTCTCTTAAAACTACATTCAGTGACACAAAAACAGTATTATTCATAACATTATAGTGGATTTGGGCATCCGCCATGACACTTGCTATGAGAAATACCACAAGCAGAGTGATACAAATGGCAAAACTGTTGAAGTTCTGATAGCACTAGAATATCACACTCCTCTCAGCCAATCAGATTCGAGGGCCAGAAAGTATTCTCGTAGCTTCATAAAATTATGTTTGAACCACTGCTGTCACATGGACTACTTTAACAATTTCCTTACTACCTTTCTGAGCCTTGAATGTGGTAGATGCTTTGCTGTCTATGCATCAGAAGCTTTTGGATTTCATCAAAAATATCTTAATTTGTGTTTTAAAGATGAACAAAGGTCCTTTTCTCTTAAAACTACATTCAGTGACACAAAAACAGTATTATTCATAACATTATAGTGGATTTGGGCATCCGCCATGACACTTGCTATGAGAAATACCACAAGCAGAGTGATACAAATGGCAAAACTGTTGAAGTTCTGATAGCACTAGAATATCACACTCCTCTCAGCCAATCAGATTCGAGGGCCAGAAAGTATTCTCGTAGCTTCATAAAATTATGTTTGAACCACTGCTGTCACATGGACTACTTTAACAATTTCCTTACTACCTTTCTGAGCCTTGAATGTGGTAGATGCTTTGCTGTCTATGCATCAGAAGCTTTTGGATTTCATCAAAAATATCTTAATTTGTGTTTTAAAGATGAACAAAGGTCCTTTTCTCTTAAAACTACATTCAGTGACACAAAAACAGTATTATTCATAACATTATAGTGGATTTGGGTGTCCACCATGACACTTGCTATGAGAAATACCACAAGCAGAGTGATACAAATGGCAAAACAGTTGGAGTTCTGATATCACTAGAATATCGCACTCCTCTGAGTCAATCAGATTCGAGGACCAGAAAGTATTCTCGTAGCTTCATAAAATTATATTTGAACCACTGATGTCACATGAACTGTTTTACCAATGTCCTTACTACCTTTCTGGGCCTTGAACGTGGTAGTTGCGTTGCTATCTATGCATCAGAAAGCTTTAGGATTTCATCAAAAATATCTTAATTTGTGTTCTAAAGATGAACGAAGGTCCTTCTCTCTTAAAACTACATTCCGTGACACAAAAACAGTATTATTCAAAAATTTTAGTGGATTTGGGTGTTCGCCATGATGACACTCACTATGAGAAATACTACAAGCGGAGTGATACAAGCGGTGAACAGGTTGGAGTTCTGCTGTTGTATAATAATGAATGAATAATCCAAGATATTTATAAAAAAATACTTTCCCCCCCAAAAACACTCAAAAGTCTTTTTGTTTAAATATAGATTCAGATGTGCACTAGTATTCAAGGTGTAAGAAACATGCAATCCACATCACATCGGGGAACTGGACTATGGGCAGTCTGTGGGCGTAACACCCGAGGCTTATACTACTGCTGGAGCTACTTCTTCAAAGCGCTTGAGCATCATGCTTAAATTGTTTTGGATCAATTGGATGGACTGTGGGTTGGGACTCAAGCCTTTGTAAAGATCTAAAGAAGCCAGGAAAAAAGTAGATGGTGAAGAGACTGGCGGCGTGAAAGGATCCGACTGATAGAAAAAGCAGAGAGGCTTGCGTGCGGCAGGGGAGGGAGCGGAAAGAGCGCTATTCGAAGTCCCACGTGGTCTGAACTCAATCAGCAGCCAAGCGCGGTGGCCATTGTGCTGGGGTATAATTGGAACTATGAGATTTTATTAAGAGAGAGTAATTGCATGTGCTCCTCATCAGGGTCTCAATTGTGCCATCTCTGGTCAGAATAAAGTCTCCTAGGACAGAATGGGTGTTTACTGTCATCATTGTGGCGGGTGAGGAGAGGGAGTCTCACCTTGCTGTTTCTTCAGTCTTTCTCTCTACGGTAACATTCGCCGTTTTATTATCTTGCACATCTTTTCTCTGAAGAGAAAAAAATCCCTCTTCTTTTTAGGATGGTGCCTTTTGTCTCTGACCCAAGTCAGGCTTACTGAATAGTGCGCTAGCTTGAAAAAAAAAAAACTGACAAGAGACCAAAACTGCTTGGAGTGGTCCCTCCCTGAGGACTCTGAGAAGGACAAGGAAAGCCATTTTCCTCAGACTCTCAACTTTGGGCTCATTTGAAGGCTGATAATTTACTAGCGGCATAAAATTGAAGAGTAGCTACTTAACATTCCCGCCTCGTTTGCTTTCTTCTAACCTAATATTTCTTTATGGACTTAAATCAAGCACCCTTCACTCTTACACATGCTTATCGAGATTTCCAGACACCAACTTTTTACAAACACAAGCGGTCACTGAATTTGACCTCCGAACCTCGTCCTCTTCGGTGTGATAAATGGATAAGGAGGAATATCCGCAGCTTCTCACACAAATCCGCTATGTAATCCTGAGATTGTTGTGCTGCCACTTCCTATTTAAGCCTCTTGGGAGACAGATTTTTATAATACTTAGTCTTTTTTCTTTTACGTAATCTTTATTCTTTTGCTCTCCTCAAAGACAACTATAGATATGCAAAGATATGTAAGTCACAATGAACAACTTCCTCTTGGAACCGTGCATACAGACGATATCAAAGGCCCGAATGTCTGCTAGCACAGTCACACCTCCAGTGTTGGGGAGTTAGCCAGCTAAAAGAAGTGACACTACTAACAAAATCACATTTTTCGCTAGAGTGACAGTACCTCAGCTTTTTTCTTTTTTAATACTGTAGCAGTTATACTGACAAGCTGTTTCTTTTTCCAACATGTAGTGCTGTATAACAAAATGCTTCTTTTCTAATGTTAAATTATGCTGCACACAGCCTTTACAGCCCAGGGAATAATCAAACTCAGGGTCTTTGAATAACCCCATTTCTCTCTTAGGATGAATCAGGTAGTCTGATTTATTGTAGTGAATTAGTTTGCCTGGACAGTTCTTTTCAATGAACTTGTACAATAGAGTTCCCAGTAGTCTTTCTCTATTCCTATTTTACATATTTTATATAAGACAGTATAGAAAGAGAGAGGGAGAGATAATGCGTAGTTTTGTATTTATGTGTCTTATCTGGAATCTGAGGGTGCAAAAAATCTAAATATTGAGAAAATCGCTTTTAAAGTTGTCCAAATGAAGTTCTTAGCAATGCATATTAAGTTTTTAGATACAGTAGGAAATTTACAAAATATCGGGAATGACTACCGAGCTCGGAGCCCTCTCCCGGACAGCATGCCAAACACGCTTAACTTTTACGCTGTTTATTATATGCAAAAGCGAACTAGTGAAATATCCTTATGATTTTTGATCATTTTGACCCATACAATGAATTTTTGGCTATTGCTACAAATATGCCGGTGCTACTTAACACTGGTTTTGTGGTCCAGGGTCATACATATTACTGTTGTTGTTTTTTATTATTATTATAATTATTTTTAAAATGGCTTTTTCAACAAAACACAAATCAGAGACCCAACATAATGCACTCAAGCCATATGCACACTGCCCATTATAATCTGGTTTAAATAAAAGAAGATTTACGATTTAACAAGACTTAAGACTTCAAGTCTAAAAAAGTACATTCTCCCCTAAAAACTCACAGTGTGTCGATATACAGCCATATCTCACAACTAGGAGTGTGATATTACGTTTATACAACCGTTTGATGGCACAAGTGTGTAAATACATATGAAACAATAACGGAGTGTCTTTAAAAACTCTATTTTGTGCAGAACTACTTCCTTCCACCACAAATTTAAATCTCAGTTTAACAGTTTAACAGCTGAGCCAAAGCCTCTGTTTCTAATTCGAAAATGTCACTTTAGAACTAGTAACAATGGAACGTTGAGTTGCTTCATTCAAAAAGCTTATTGTATTACTATATTAAAAGCTCACTGTATTATGTAGAGTATTATACGAGAGAGATGGACTGAGTGAATGTGATTATCTGCATCTGATGCAGCATTCATTCGTCAGCTTAATCTCATATTCACAATAATACATTAGTTTGAATGTCAGTTGAGAAAAGCGATATCTTTGTCAGACTATCCTTTCTTCTGTTAAGAGCAGGGCCTAAAACTAACTTTTTGCCACACCTGCCAATGGCCAGTGACGTGATAAAATTTATTGATTTTTACTCACATTTGGTGCTTGGTCAAGTGTTAATTTTAGGCCATGGTTAAGATTTCTGATGACTGCACTGCTCAGTGCATTTGTTGGCTTCGTCTTACAAGGTGTTGTTGAAGGTAAAAATAACTTTCTTGTTTACAACAGCATTTTAGTCTCTTTCAATATAAATGTCTTTACTGCTGACTCACGCATAGTCTCTTGTCACCTTCTAATGGTGGAAAAATGTAACTAAAATCACCATCACGAACACACAGAGTTTCCCAATACTAAATACTATTAATAAATACTACTATTGTTTATATAAAATAGTATTTAGTGCAAAACAATATCTACTAAACAACAACAACACCAATCATAAAAGTTGCTAGGCAATTCAGTCAAAAGTACAAAGGCAGTGTACTTTTGACATACAGCATTGAAGTTACATAAAATATAACTTGATACGATTTTGCCCTCAGCCAAATCTATTTGCTCTGGAACAAATAATAGATTAATGAGACCAATGACTGCCTGTGAGATTTACCCAAAACAAATTATTTCTCATGTTTAACCACTATAGAGACATCAGAGCCAGTGGCAAATTTCAGAAGATCTGGCCGAGGTAAGGATACTCTCAGTGGGTTCATCAGTGCTGAACATCCGCTGATGCCCTGCAGCTCACATCTCCAAATACATCAAAGCAAATTTTCAAATAGACGTCATCTTTATTACCAAACTGCATATTTGAAGTCTAAACAAGTACATTCTCACCTAAAAACTACATTCTGAGACAAAAATTTATAAAACTATAGTGGATTTAAGCATCCGCCATGACACTTGCTGTCAGAAATACCGCAAGCGGAGTGATACAAACGCTGAAACGGCTGGGGTTCTGTTATCACTAGGATATCACATACCTGGAAAAGTCTCTCAGCCAATCAAACTTGAGGACCAGAAATGGGTGACATCGTCTTTGGCGGTGTGGCTTAGTGAGAGGGCGTGGTCTAATTCAGCATCTACATGGCAGAAGTTAGTGTAACGTTAAAATGGCTTACAGCATTGCTGAATCACGGCCCACCAACTGCTCAGTGCAGTCCGTCAGATTTCGACTGGTGTCTGCAGTGCTCCATCACCAGCACAGCACGCTCCAGCTGGCCTGCTGGGCGAATATAAAGTGATTGCTGTCGTGTATCATTTCTCTTTTGATCTTGGAAGCCTACTCTCAGCTCCTTGCAGGACAGCTCCACCGCATACATCCGCACACACTCGAAGAAATCCAGCGTGGCACAAACAAACTCTGGTGTGTGTATGCAAACACGCAACTGGGAGCCTTCCAATATTATTAGCATCTTAAATGGCACAGCCTGATGGATCAAGTCATGAGGAGAATATGGCCCACTTCCATAATTGCTGCAGCAATGCTTGCAGACAAGTAGGACAGAGAGCGCAAGGCCGCAAAGACAATGGGACTAGAGGACGAGAAGCTGGGCTGTGAATCACTAAGGCTCTTAAGGTACAATTAGAGAGCAGTGGGCGAATGTTAAGGTGAAAGAGCACTGGGAGTTTATGAATCACACCATTTTCTTGCTTCTTTCCCTCTACAGGAGGTGCATCAGGCACTACAGAGCCACTAGACTGCCATTTGTAGGTGAAAATAATTGCAAAATTGCAAGAAACAGTATTTTTTGTGTGTTTCAGCGATTCCGGCCATTAAACAACTGCTTAAAATACTGGCTTTATGTTGTTTCCATGATATGTTACAAATGTTATTTTATGTAATTAATCAGGATTCATTACAGAAATCTGTCTGATTTATTACTATTTTTTAATTAATCAAGTCCAATCAAAAATAATCATTTAAAATAATTTATACAAGCTTAATTACATTCATACACAGAATTGTTTAATTATTCTAATTTAATAAAAAATAATTTAATAATTATCTGTGATTAACATGTTTAATTTCCATTATAAAAACAATTTTTAATTGTTTTTTGAGGCATAAAATAAAATTCCTGATGTCTTAATATCATAAATAAAAGTAATTAAAAAAATTAATAAATGTAATACAACTGAAACATATATTCATATGTTCCACATAAGAAATAAAATATCATGTTTGGAATGACAAGAGTGTAAGTCAATTATTGCATAATTGACATTTTTCTAATACTTTTCCAGAAAATGTGTATCAATTTATTGCTGTCTTGGTGTTTCTTGCATAATTTGCAGCTATTATTGCATATATTTTGCTTTGTAAATAAAAAAAATGTAAAAGCTGATGAAAACAATTAGTTTCTAAATGTGAAACATTTAAAATAATAAAAAACAAAACTAATACTCACTAATAATGAAACATTTTGTACATATTTAAAATTAGAAACATACAACATTATAAATTGAAACATAACATTGATCATAAGTTTTATTTTCAACACACACATATATATATATATATATATATATATATATATATATATATATATATATATATTATATATATATATATATATATATATATATATATATATATATATATATATATAATATATATATATATATATATATATATATATATATATATATAT
>NC_133361.1:25495779-25619418 GCF_049309525.1 Garra rufa
CGACAACTTGATTTTCGTCATACATATAACGTATATTGATGTTGCCTGGCAATGTAGGAGTCCAGCTATAAAATCAACGTGACAGCCGCAGAATGCGGACCATAGTGCACAAAAACATAATTACCGCGAGCTTGTCCATTGACACAACAGCGGATTTCGAGAAAGAAGGATTATTCATTCCATTACCATGGCACTACATCGGAGTGAGTTGCCGTGGCAATGACTTTGTCACCCGGGAGTCAATAAAGGGCGAGCACCAGGAGATAACAGTGCAATTAATCTGCGACTAATGTACCAATCTGCCCCGCCATAGTGTCCACGGCATGATCCCACTGTATTATTAACACTAAGTGTGGAGAATAAAACAACTAGGCAACAGGACATTAATCTGCTGTGACGTGAGCCCTCTGTGCCTCTGTGTGTCAGGTCCTGTGTCCTATAAGGTCAGTGAAAACCCCTGGAGAGGTCTCAACACATTCAACCACGTACCAGCTGTCTGAACACTTTTTGCAAAGCCTGGCACCGTATCTTACTCCTCAACGTCCAATGAGAGCACTACGATCATATGTCTCCATGAAACAATACTGCATAGTTTACATAAAATATTAACCAACTTTAATGCCATGTGGTTTTTCACTCATAGATACCTCATTAACACTAATTAATAATGATTAGCACCTTGACAAATTCCCATGTGCCCAATCAACTTCACTTTGAAATAAAGGTTTCATATATGTTTATAAAATAGCAACTTTGAGTATTAGAATATACTAACCTAATCTCATGACGAAAACATACCTGTGAGTATCAATCACAGCCGAGGAAAGAAGGGTCTTATCTAACAAAACGATGGGTTATTTTCTAAAACAAAAATTACAATTTATATACGTTTTAACCTCAAATGCTCGTCTTGTCTAGCTCGGCAAGACGAGCGTTTGAGATTAAAAAGTATATAAGTTGTAAATGTTTTTAGAAAATAACCAATCGTTTCACTAGATAAGACCCTTATTCCTCAGCTGGGATCATTTAGAGCCCTTTGAAGCTGCATTTAAACTGCATTTTGGAAGTTCAAACTCGGGGGCACTATAGAAGTCTATTATATGGAGAGAAATCCTGAAATGTTTTCCTCAAAAAACACCATTTCTTTACGACTGATGAAAGAAAGACATGAACATCTTGGATCACAGGGGGGTGAGTACATTATGTGTACATTTTTTTTCTGAAAGTGAACTACACCTTTAAGCTGTAAAATAACAGTATACGAACACGATTAAGTGTTCGCTGTTTTACTGCTTCTAGTGTTTATTTCTGTTGGAAACTTAAGTGATATGTAGCCTACTTATTAGTACATATTTGCGTCTTGCGAAAAAAGTTCCCAGAGGTGTTTTCATCATGAGATTAGGTAATAAATTCATTGCATATCCCAATATTCAGACTTCTCACAAATGCAAGATATAAAGTCAGAATTGCAAGGTTATAAACTTTTTTCTTTCTTTCTCAGAATGGAGAAGAATTTTTTTTTTGACCAGTGTTAGTTTCATAGACAAATAATTTTTGTCAAATACGTTTTTTCACTGTCGAAAACAAAACAAAACCTCATTTTGATAGACAAAAACTATGATGAAAATCTATTGATATTTTCATCAATGAATAAAAACAAGACGAAAATGTTGGAGAGGGACAATTTGGGAAAAGATTCATTCAGAACGAATCTGTTGCGTGGTTAGGAGGTTAGATGCGTGCATTTGAACTGTATCATAGCCTATTAATCTCTCCGGCGGGACATAAACTGGCATACATTTGCTGCACGTCTCATAAAACATTCAGAAATGTCAATGGGAGTAAGAGAAGAGCAGACATATGGATACATTTTAAGACGCAAAAGAGAACTCAATTCAGTCCGTTTTTCTGAGCACAGACACCGAAGCAGTGCCTCTCACACAGTACATGAGTACTCTTTCACATCTCATTAAAGGAGAAATACGCTAGATTTCTCTCCATATAAGGGACTTCAATGGTGCCCCTGGGGTTGAACTTCCAAAATGGAGTTTAAATGCAGCTTCAAAGGCTCTAATCAATCCCAGACGAGGAAGAAGAGTCTTATCTAGTGAAACGATCAGTTATTTTCTAAAAAAATGTACAATTTATATACTTTTGAAACTTAAACGTTCGTCTGTCTAGCTCTGTCGAAAAACTCCTACCTCATTTTCTCCTTCAACTTTAAAAATCATCCTACATTGCTGTTTTACCTTTTTTGTAAAGGGCGTTTGACCTTCTTTGCATGTTCACTTTGTAAACACTGGGTTGGGACTTCTGCAGCGATGTAGGGCCATTTTGAAGTTGGAGGAGAAAATTAGATGGGAGCTTTTCGACATACCCTAACTGTCTTGAACCTGAATACACACAGAGTTCACGCAAAGCTAGACGAGATGAGCGTTTAAGGTTAAAAAATATATCAATTGTAAAAAAAATAAATAAAATAAATAACTGATCATTTCACTAGATAAGACCCTTCTTCCTCGGCTGGGATTGTTTAGAGCTCTTTGAAGCTGCATTTAAACTGCATTTTGGAAGCACAAACTCACGGGCACCCTAGAAATCCACTATATGGACAGAAATCCTGCAATGTTTTGCTCAAAAAACATAATTTCTTTATGACTAAAGAAAGAAAAACATTAACATCTTGGATGACAAGGGTTTGAGTACATTATCTGTACATTTTTGTTCTGGAAGTGAACTACTTCTTTAATCAAGCAACAAAAGAAAGACAGAAAACCACTCTCTGCTTTTGACTGAATCACTTTAGTAGCCCCAATAAAGATTAATCTAAATTTATTTATATAAATTTGTCTGCTTGAAAGAATGAAGAATGTGGTAAACAAGTTGTTACAAAGAATGCATAATTAGCCTATATTGGCATTTAATTGAAAAGAAGACCATGTTCTTGTTTCTTTATGAGAAGTGGTTTTATTTAATTTTAATATAAAGGCATGTTGCGTGTCACAGCAGTTTAATATGTGTCTATCCTGATAAAACCTTCATATCAAACCTATAACGAGTTTGGTCATTGTAGAGAAATGCTTTACACCGCAACTAATATCGTATGATATTTAGTCGACTAAAACTAGACTAAAACAATTTAGATGACTAAAATATGACTAAAACTAAACAGCATTTTAGTCAAAAGACTATGACTAAGACTAAATCAAAATTTGCTGTCAAAATTAACACACATTTTAACCTGTGGTAAAAAAACTGGATACCATATTAATTTATTACAACAAAACTCATTTTTAAGGGTAAATGTCAGACATTTCCCTTTAAAATTTTTACAACCTCTAAGTTCCTCAAACAAAAACCTAGAGACCAAAGGAAGAGGATACGAACGGAGAGAAATTAGAGAGAACAAAACAATCATGTCGTAAGTGTGAAAGTCAAGGAGACACTCTGAGGTTGCCGTGCTTTTTCGTTCGGTTGACAAACGATATTTGAGTGCCTTTAGCTGTTGACATTTCCAAAGGCGAGTCTTTGAGATGCCACAGTGAAAAGCCTGATGGTTAAAGAGTAATTTACTTCTCTTACATCAGAATAGGAGGCTATCGATTGGATGGTCAGGTAAAAGTATGATTGCCACTGACCCTTGGAATTGAGGTGAGGCCCAATGCTAACACCGCCTCTTCATAGTATATTGAAATGTGCAGCTCGGCGAGAAAACGAACAGACTTCGGTCAAGGAAACTTTACGACACAACGAGCCATTTGATGTGATTACCGTAAGTAGCTTTTAATTCGAGTAACATAAACTGTACAGCTATTGTGAGAGGCTGCAAATTACAGTTTGAGAGAGCGTTATTAGCGCAAATAGACCCGGCTTCAAAAACACACAGCGGCATCCATGTGGCAGAATGGGTCTGTCACGAGTGAAATGCAGTCCTCGTATCAGACCGAAACGCATAAACAAGCATGACACTTGGGCTACGGGAATCCGAAAACTCTGACTGACAGTGCTCTGTCGTTCGGATTAGAGACATTCATTTCTTCCTGAACTCAATTACATTTTACAAAGGCTGACATCCCCAGTTAATTGCAGCCTTTCCACATGAGGGAATTATTTGCACTTCTATATTCCCTGCCCATGTGTGCTCCGTTCCGGCTGCGGCGTCCCCATCTCCTATTTGAAAAATATTACAAATGACTTTGATTTAAAAACACTTCTGGAGCCCGAGAGGAGGAGCTCCGCTTAAATAGTTTCGAGAGCGTCTTTGAGAGCACTGTGCAAATCATTTTGATGACATTTAGCAGCTGGACTAGATGATCCCGTTTTCTCTCTGCAGTCCTCCAGTCGGATCCCCAGTGACAGGATGGTAAAAATAAAACAGCCAGGATGGAGTGAGAGGGAAAGGTGTGCTGAGAGTTTTGAATACAAAGAGGAGGGAGCTGGGAGGATCACCTCTGGCAGTTTAGTAATGTGAAGAACCACTCAAAACTGTCTGAGATGGGGAATGAGGAAGGTGGGGTTCTCCATGTTGGTTTATAAGGCAGTCTCACTGGTTAAGTTCAACCTAGGCTTATTGGAAATACATGCCTCTACATACATTTCTGCAACACCATAATCACGTACCTTATTGGACGATTTGTGGCAGCAAATGTCCAGAGAGTGGCAGTAAAACACACATTCGATACCTGACCGTGACATGTTTTTATTGCGTTGGTAAAGGCACGTATTGCTGCATTTTTATCACGCTGCTTGAGGTATGTATTTCGGCTGTTCAGAATTCAAATATCCGGGGACTATCGCTAAAGGTCAAAGAAATAGTTCACTTTTCAGAACAAAAATTTACAGATAATGTACTCACCCCGTTGTCATCCAAGATGTTCATGTCTTTTTTTCATCAGTCGTAAAGAAATCATGTTTTTTGAGGAAAACATTTCATGATTTCTCTCCATATAATGGACTTCTATGATGCCCCCAAATTTGAACTTCCAAAATGCAGTTTAAAAGCAGCTTCAAAGGGCTCTAAATGATCCCAGGCGAGGAAGAAAAGTCTTATCTAGTGAAGCGATCAGTTATTTTCTAAAAACATTTACAATTTATGTACTTTTTAATCTCAAGCGCTTGACTTGCCAAGCCAGACAAGACAAGCATTTGAGGTTAAAAAGTATATAAAGTGAATTTTCTTTTTAGAAAATAACCCATCAGTTTGCTAGGTAAGACCCTTCTTTCCTTGGCTGTGATCGTTTAGAGCCCTTTGAAGCTGCATTTTGGAAGTTCAAATTTGGGGGCACCATAAAAGTCCATTATATGGAGAGAAATCCTGAAATGTTTTACTCAAAAAACATAATTTCCTTACGACTGAAGAAAGAAAGACATGAACATCTTGGATGACAAGGGGGTGAGTACAGTTTTGTTCTGAAAGTGAACTACTCCTTTAAAGCTCTATAGTGTTGGAAATATCCCCTACACTAAACCCAACCCTAAACCTAAACCTACCCGATACACTGCAAAAAATTTTCTTGCTTAGATTTTTTGTCTTGTTTACAGCCAAAATATCTAAAAATTCTTAAATCAAGAAGGGTTTTCTAGGCGAGTAAAAACTATTTTCTTGTTTTCAGAAAAAAATTGTCAAAATTAACAGGCAAAATAATCTGCCAATGGGGTAAGCAAAAAAAAAAAAAAAAAAATCTTATTTCAAACAGAAAACAAGATTATTTGTCTTACCCCACTGGCAGATTAGCTTGTTTCAAGCAAAAACCGCTTAATTTTGAGTGTTTTTTTTTTCTGAAAACAAGACAATTTTTATTAGTTTAGAAAATCCTTCTTGATTTAGAAGAATTTTTAGATATTTTGGCTGGAAACAAGACAGAAACAAGTAAGAAAAACAATTTTTTGCAGTGTATTGTTAAACACAAATATGATATAAAAAAATAAAAAACGCATTCTTCCTTATGTGGATTTGAACTGTTTTGTCAAACCATAGTTTCACGGGATTCATACCGGAGCTCTTTATCCCTCAAATGCAATGCCGTATCGGGTGAGCTACCGAGCAAACCTACTGAATTAAAAAACTCATGCATATGAAGCTGTATATGTGATGACAATGTTCAAAAGTATCAGTTTTCAAATCACACAGGATGTTAAAATAGTTTAAAAAGTCCTAACATATTCTGTAAGTAACTGTGAAAATTAGGCTTTAGTATTTAAACCTCTGTGCATTTAAATCATACGTTGTGTGAAAAGGAATAAAAGTTTTTCTGCCTCTAGTGTTCATTTCAACTGAAAACTGCAGTGATTAATACATATAGGTAGTTTTTTTTTAGGTTATTTTGCAGAAATGTAAATTGAGGCATGTATTTGTTGGTTAAGGTAGTTATGAATTTCTGGAAAGGACAAGACTGTGCAAAGGACCTAAGATACATCTTGTACAATTTACTAAATAAAATTTAAGTTTAATTAAAATGTTTTATAATAATAGAATATTAAATTGTTCAACTACACAATATATACTTATAATATATATTAAACAATGCATAAAATGTGTTTTGAAGCTAAATGCATTCAAAATGTGACTGGGCAAATAAATTAAAATGTATTCTGTATTATTAGCTTAATATAAATGCAATTTAGCATTTGCTTTTTGACCTAGATTAGTACATCTAATATGTAATTTCATAATTACATTTATTGTCTTTGAAATATGGTTAAAATGTACTGCTGAATATACTGACAAACATTAATAAACTTCAATGCCATTTCTACTGTATTTAATGATATTTATATATACTGTGTGTGTATATATATATATATATATATATATATATATATATATATATATATATATATATATTTATACATTTGTAATTTAGTAAATTAACTTTTTAATTTTATTACATTTTATTTTTATATATTTTTTTATTACATTTAAAAAAAAAATATTAACTTTAAATGTAATATCAAAAAACATACTACAGTTAAAACCAACCTGATCTCATGATGAAAACATACCTGCGGGACTTTTTGTGACATATTTGATGTGAAATGTCCACTGAGTGTCACGGAGGAGAAGAAAAAGTTGAATAAAGTCAATATTCTGTTTTCTTTACGCACAAAAAGTGTTCTTGTCACTTCATAAAATTCAGATTAAATGGCTGATGGCAGGTGGACTATTTTGATGATGTCTTTCATACTTTTCTGGGCCTTGACAGTGTTATTTACTTGGCAATCAAAGGGACCGTCACAAGTCTCCTGGTTTTCATCCAAAATATCTTAAATTGTGTTCCGATGACGAATGAAGCTTATAAAGATTTGGAACGATATGGGGGTAAGTGATTAATGACAAAATTTTCATTTAAGATTTAAAGTACACTAATAACATTTTTTAAGTACACTAATAACACAAGTTTAAATCTGTGATGCTTGTTAAAATCATTTTAGAGCATTCAGACTCGCAAGTCACAAGACAAGGAGGGATTGTGAAATTAGCAAGCCAAAACATAAATGACATTGATATTTACTGTTATTTAATTTTATATTGCCAATAAAGTGATAGCCTGCAGTTCGTACCTTTTTACTACCTGATTTAACATAAAAATGCTTTTGTTGGTATAGATTAATGTATATAGGCTGAGTTAGTGATGTTAAATAATATTTTTTTTCAGTATGCGCTCCTTCTGTAGGGTTGTGAGACTCCCTGCTCACTTCTGAAGGGCAGTATAATCTAACAATGCCCCTCTTACTGTTATTGTCATACGCATTAGGTGGCTAAAACCGAGGGATTAGGATGATCTCGCTGGATAACAATAATGTGGCGTAAGTCGACGAACAGATGAATGGATATCCATGGCAGGGATCCATCAAAACATCACGCCACCTTTCGCCACATATGGAGAGTGCTCTAATTCATCTGCTTGTTTCTCACCTCTATTTTCTCCAGCGGCTATCAATGACATCACTGAGGCATTATCCTCGCACTTTGCATTAATGCCATTGTTTGTATTATCTTATTCCAAGCAGACACACAAAAACAACGTGCACAGATGGCTTACATGTTTACCACTCCTGCAAACACACGGTTTTCACCGCCTGTTTTGAACGTTTACCGAGCACTAGTGCACATAAGGGAACTATGTCATATATATAATGCCCACAGCAAATCACTTAACCTAAATAGGTTCAAGAACTGCTCCTATGATTAGATCCAGACTGGAGAATTGTATCGCTGGCCAATATGGCGTAGCTTTGCTCTACATGGTGGCTGAATGGCAAGCTGAATTGGATATGGGCACATCTGCTAAGCCCCAATAAACTCATTGTGCCCCTTTAACAATTCACTGCCGTAGTTAGCAGATGCGTTTCATGTGCGGAAAGCCGGCCGTATTCTGCTTTATCAGCAGCTGGGGTGAGCATTTCAGTGTCGGCGATGTGTCATACTAATAAAGGGACGGTGTGTCACAGCTTTTCAGTTCCTGTAGGGCTCATAGTGAATGGACTTCCTACCAGTCTATGGCACTCTTGTTATTAAACACGGCAATCTTTCAGACTGACACGTCCTGTGGGGACTTTGGCTTCTACTGTATGCTGAAGGGCCACAAGCTGTTCTCATACAGGCGAATTTACGCTAGTCTAATTAGGCATTTTTAAGTATTATAGGTAAATTTGTGGAAATATATTATAATATATATAATATATATATATATAATATATTTTAAGATTTAATTAAGACACATAAGTAAAACGTGTTTTGAGTTTCTGTAAATGTGGGAACTAAATATAGCCAAGATACTGCTATGAAGACTTTCAAAACTATTGTTCATAAATTAAACTAATTATATTTTGGGTCTTTTGAAAAAGTAGGTAGCTACATGAAGCCTACAGCTTCTAAACCTTGTCGAAATCTATTAAATGCACACTTTTAGATACTAACATATTAATGAAAAAACGTCACTTAAAGGGGTTGTCACAAGTGGGACGACTGAGAGTGAGGATCCAAATGCAAGGCTTTATTAAAACAGATCGTGGTAGAACAGTCAGGGTCGAAAACACCAGCAAACAACAACAGCAAAGATAATCCAAGAGCGTAATCCAATAAACAGGCGTGGGCCAAAATCCAGGAGGGCAGTCCAAAGTAAACAAATGAAATGAAAACAAGAAACTAGGAAACTATGGCTAAGACTGAGAAAACAAAAACAGAACTATGGCTAGGGCTAGGGAAAAACAACAAGGAAACAAGGAAAGCAAGGAAAAACGCTCGGTAGAGTCCGCTGGAGCAAAACAATACTTCGCAGAGTGTGTGTGTGTGATGAGCTGTCCTTTATGGCTGACAAACAGGAAATAACCAGCGAAGCAGCAGAGGAAGCAGCAACAGTCAGTGAGGGGCAAGGCTCCCTCTGCTGGCCTGGTGTAACAGGGGTCATCGGATGCCCATTTTCCACAAGTTGATACGATTCTTTCGGGTCTTAATGAGAAGTCTATAACATACTTTGGTTAAAATTTCTCAATGGTAGTGTAAAAAACTGTCTTTTTACCTTGTCAAAATCAGCCCTTTTTAGAGCGAGGTATTCTGTTGCATGTTCCTTTAAATGCTAATGAGCTCTGCTCGCCCCTCCCCTCTCTGCCATGGGATGACGAGGCGTAATGTTTACTTTAGCCGCATTTAACTGCGAAACTTGTTAACCAACACATTTGCAAAGGTGCAAAAAAAAAACCTTATACTCACTTCTGCTGTGGGTGAAGCTGCATCACGAATGATTTGCACGAACATAGACACATATGTAGATCGGGATTGGTGCTTTCCTTTTAAAAAACGAAAGTAAGGTTAATCCTCTGCGTCTTCTGTGTCTCAGATGTCGGGAGTAAATGACGACTGCTATGTTCATTATTACATCCAACAACAGAACACCTTAATCGTTCAATCGGACACATTCTTGTCTTCCCTTGCACCTGAGTCGACACAATGGGCGGGTCTAAGGTAAGCCGCTCATGTCAATCAACTATCGTGGGAGCGGCCTCTGTTGGTGTGTCATCACATAGACAAGAAGCTGAGAATGACCTGATTTTAAAAAGGGGATATTACTTTTAAAGAATTAAAAAATACCACTGGGTGAATTTTTATCATTGTGGGGTGGTACTGCCAACACACATTAATGTTCAAACGACACGTAAAAGTGAGTTTTGCATCCGATGACCCTTTTAAAGGGATTGTTCACTCAAAAATGAAAATTACCCCATTATTTACTCATCCTCAAGCCATGCTAGGTGTATATGACTTCTTTCAGATGAATACAGTAAGAATTATATTAAAAATGTTCTGGCTCTTTCAAACTTTATAATGGCAGTGAATGGGTGTTGAGATTTTGAAGTCCAAAAAAGTGCATCCATCCATCATAAAAAGTAGTTCACATGGCTCTGGGAGGTTAATAAAGGCCTTTTGAAGTAAATCAATGTGTTTATGTAAGCAAAATATCCAAATTTACTCTAGTTTTCGCTAACTGTCATCCACACGTTCTAGAGTGGTGTTTCAGCAGATTATGTAAGACATTGGCTTAACGTAAGCACCGGTGAGAATATGATAGTCTCTCGAAAACCAAGTTTTGTTTAGAGCAAAGAAAAAACTCTGTGGCTTATATCGAAATCCTCTAATTTTTTTTTCTTTATGAATCCTCGTTTTGTACTTTTAATTCTTGAGCGGTGTTTCGTTTTGTTCTTTCTCATGAATGTGTGTACAACAGCTAGTGGAAGATTAGTGGAGATTACAGTTTATTTACTTTTAAATATAGGTATTTTCCTACACCAACACATTGATTCATTTCAGAAGGCTTTTATTAACCCTCTGCAGTCGTGTGGAGCACTTTTTATGATGGATGGATGTTCTTCTTTGGACTTCAAAATCTCAACACCCATTCACTGCCATTATGAAGCTTGGAATAACCAGGACATTTTTAATGTAACTCTGATTGTATTTGTCTGAAAGAAGACAGTCATATACCCCTGGGATGGCTTGAGGGTGAGTAAAAATGGGGTCATTTTAATTTTTGGTGAACTATCCCTTTAAGTGTAGTTGAAGTAAAAAGTGTGTTTCGTAACACGCTAAAGACTGGAGTACACTACACGACATAAAATCTGAAGAGATTTTAAAACACTAGACATCATATACTTACTGATTTTTTGTGTAATGTCTAAAGAACTTCATTATAATTTTAACTAGTGTGTAATTTGATATTACATTTAAAGTTAATATATTTTAAATGTACTAAATGCAAAAATGCATTCAGCAGTTCACAATATTCAACCATATTTTAAAGAAAACAGTAATTATGAAAAGTAATTATGAAATTACAAATGACAAAAAGCATTCTAACTATAATCTAGAGCATATTTTTATGTGAAAGCGATTACCATCAAATAACAGTAATTGTTTGAAAACATTACATTTAGTTCAAACTTAACTATATTCTTCTAAAGTTCATTTCCATCATAAGTGCTCTTTTTGTGTAACATGTTACCTAACAACAGCGAAGCTATTTTAGGGAGCCATATCTTTTGAAACAGACAAGTAACAGATGATATAATTATAATTCAATCAGAGCAGTATTTGTCTGGCTCAAAAAATAGGTTTTTCAATGAATAAATCTTGATTATGGTGACATAATCAGATCAATTTATCTTAAAGAGACACAGTACATTTACACTAAATACAACTAGACTATGACTCAGAAGTATAGTTATGAACTACAGTGATTAACTAAATACATTGCTATAAAAAGATGCAAATTGCCACAATGGGACTTCTGCACATACACTCAAACCAGACTTCCTAGCGTGACATATGAGACAGAAAGAAGAGCGTTTTAATTATTTTAATTGATTATATTTAACAGACATGCATGCGCAACAGTGTGATATTAAAACCGATGATATATTGCTAATGCATAAATACTAACAAGTAGCTTGACTGCTAAAGTAGCTTCATGAAAAAGAAACTGCTCTGTTATAAAAACGGAGAGTTGAAATCAAAAGTTTTCATACACCTTGTAGAATCTGCAAAACTATTTTATCAAAATAAGAGGGATCATACAAAATGCATGTTATGTTTTAGTTAGTACTGACTTGAACAAAATATTTCACATAAAAGATGTTTACATAATAGTCCACAAAAGATAATAATACTTGAATCTCTTCACACTGAGGACAACTGAAGGACTCATATACAACTATTACAGAAGGTTCAAACGCTCACTGATGCTCCAGAAGGAAAAACAATGCATTGCAGTGCTGGGGGTGAAAACTTTTGGAATCTGAAGATCAGGGTAAATTTAGCTTATTTTGTCTTCTGGGAAGTAAGTATCTTCCGTAGCTTCTGAAGGGCAGTACTAAATGAAAAGAAATATCATATTTAGGCAAAATAAGAAAAAATGTAGCCTACACATCTTCATTCAGTTCAAAAGTTTTCACCCCCTGTTTTCTTCATGTAAACAACAAAGTGTGTTTTTTAGGCTTTACTATAGGAAATCGTAGGGTATTTGGTTCATGTAAGGGTAGTAAAACATTACACACAGTACACTAAACCTTTCCAGATATGTACAATGTGTTTGTCCAGTCCATTAATTATTGTGTGTTTATATAAGCTGTCAATCCAAAATATTGCTTTCTCCATTGAAAAAGTCCCTGCTATCCTGTTTCTGTTTCTCTTCAGATTTAGAGACTTTTTTCCCTTGAAAAAAAGTAATATTATGAGTTATGGACTCATATTTTGTCCTGGAGCATTGGTTTGAAGTTAAAACCCTGAATGATGAATTATTTTTTTTTTTTACAAACATTCAGCTTTTCTCTTTACAAAACCATAACTGATTTTTGATGTTTTTATCAGCTGTTTGGACTCTCATTCTGACGGCACCCATTCACTGCAGAGGACCCATTGGTGAGAAAGTGATTTAATGCTAAATGTCTCGCAATCTCTTCTGAAGAAACAAATGGCCAGAAAAGAGTGACTTTTTAGCAAATTGTCATTTTTGACTGAACTATTCACAAGAACAGGACACAATAAATGTAAAAAGAGTGGCAGTAACAGTGTGAGAATGAGTACGCGTGTAAGAGTAAATCAGAAGGGTAATGAGAGCATTCGTTGCTAAGGTTAATGCTCGCCGTCAAACTTTAATTAGCGAAATTACAGGAAATGATAACCAAATTAAAAACGGCAAACTCTTACACACATTACTTCAAGATGTGAAGGAGGGTCTAATGAGACCACACCAAATAAAACCCACAAAAAAACAGCTTAGAGCTTGGATTTGTGCCACCCCGAGCTGCCCACGGCCTGTCATTAAATCATGAGGTTATAGACTTCGCCAGAAATGAGTGAACTTGAATTGGACGTTAGCTCTGATTGACTGTGATAAATGTTGCACTGTTGGCTTTTGCGTCAAAGTCTGAAAAAAAATTTGCCCGTTTTGCCCTCAGCACTGAGGTTGAGTAGATCTGTGGCATGTGGTGGGAACGGCTGTCTTAAATGAGTACCAGATGACGAAACGACAGATTTACTGTCGCAACAGAAATACTTCCCTGTGTTTCATGTGGACTGGAGTTAGTTTGGCATCCTGCCTACCCCTTGGTGCGTGTCTGCCCGCCCCGCCGCTTACGCAGGACCGCCCCGTAATGCTCTGCAATGAGCCGTGATGACTAAAGACACATGTACAGGGCTAAGGGGTCTCCTAGTGGGACAAAGTAACCCCTAAATCGACCAAATCAAAATCAGAAATGTCAAAAGCCTTGTTATTATCACAGGAGGGCAACAGGACACAAGGCAGAGGCGCCACATGTCCCCGGGAAACCATGGCAACATTTTCATCTGACTACTTCTGTGCATTCAGTCACCGTGACCAAGCACCAAATCGCCGAAAAAAAAGCCTCTTTGTATGACTTTTTCTTCATCTTTTTCCTCACTTCCATTTACATACCTGCGGCAACCATTATAACTGGGAACTGGACACAACTTGTCACTTTTAAAAATATCTCAGTTCGACCTCCACTTGGCACTTAGTGTTTTATTTCAAGAGCTTTGTTTTGCTTGGCCTCGGTGTGAAGAAAATAAATGGTTGCCAGTTGTAAAAAACAACAACATTAAAGGATAGTTTACCCAATAATAATAATAATAATAATAATAATACAAAATTCTGTTATCATTTACTTGCCCTCATGTCGTTCCAAACCTGAATTGCTTCTTTCTTCTGTGGAACACAAAAGAAAAAAAGAAAAAAAAGGTTTTTGTGCTTCAGTCCACATAATGAAAGTCAATGGGGTTCATTGTTGTTGAGTCATGATATGGATAAAAGCAAGACATTTCTTAAAATGACTTCTATTACTGTATGTTTCACAGAAACAAGGTTTTTATAGTTAGGGATGTTGACAAATAAAATAATATAAAACATAAAAAAATGAAGTAAAATAAAAAAATATTTAAAAAAGTATAATAGAAAAAAATAAAATAAAGTATAAAAAATTTAATTAAAAAATTTAATTAAACATAATACATCAAAACAAAAAAGTAATAAATTATATATAACAAAAAATAAAGTACAAAATATTTAAAAAATAAAATAAAATAATTTAACATAAAATAAAAATATAAACTAAAATAAAACATTAAATTAAAAATAAAATATAATAATAATAAAATAAACATAAAATGAAATAAAGTAAAAAATAAAGTAAAATAAAAATATATAATAAAATAAAAAATTAAATAAAAAATGAAAATTAAATAAAAAATATAAAAGAAAAAAGAAAATATATTAATAAAATATAAAATAAAATAAAATTAATTAATATAAATTATAAAAGAAAAGAAAATAATAACAATAAAATGAAAATACAAATATAAAATTAAAGTTTTTAAATTAAAAAAATATTCTTACTTTAACCTATATAAAATAAAGGTAAATAAAAAAAATAGAATCATTTGACCCATACAGTGTATTTCTGGCTATTGCTACAAATATACCCCTACTACTAAAGACTGGCTTTGTGGTAAAAATAAATAAAAATAAAATAAAATACACATAAAATAAAAAATATATATAATAAAATAAAATAAAAAAGAATAGTAAAACAAAACATTAAGTAAAATATTTTTTTAAATAAAAAAATACAATAATTAAATTAAATTAAAAATAAATCAAAATAATAATATAAAAAATAAAATAAATAAATAAAAAATAGAAAATAAAATAATTTAATGTAAAAAATAAAATGAAAATAAAATAACATAAAATAAAATATAAACAATGCTAATAATAAAATTAATAAAAATATAAAATTAAAATAAAAAAAATCTTACCTTAACTTATATAAAATAAAGGTAATATAAATATAAAAAAAAAAATAATAATTCTGACCCATACAATGTATTTTTGATTATTGCTACAAATATACCCGTGCTACTTAAGACTAGTTTTGTGGTCTTAGGTCTCATACAGCTATTATTACAGTTATTGTTCTTGGAGTAAATGGGTTTCAAACGATGACAAAATAGCCATTTTTGCATGAGCTATCCCTATCAGGCAGTGGCATCTGGCAACCGGTTGCATCGGCTGTTAGATGAACAAACGCACAAATTTTAATAAGCTAATCGCTTTTAACGACTGCCCAAATGTTATCTAATTCACCTAATTGATATTCACAAGCCAGGTTGACAAGGTTCATAATGTGTCCCTTCCACCACTTTTTTTCAGACCGCTCCTACTTGCAATAAACGTTTCGAGAGAAATGTGCAGACGGTGGAGTCCACTCAATACATCTGCAATGAGGTGGCTGGCAAGATGCCATCTTAAACAAACCACAATGGCTGTGTTTGTCCTGACCTGGCATATTCCAAACCCCCCCGTGAAAAACACTGCCGTTGAGCCCTGAAGGCCTACAGCCACTTCCTTTCAGACCACACAAAACGGGGATCTGCGGGCCACCCCTGCCGCCCGTGGGCCTGAATAGACTCAGTGAGCCAGCAATGATGGCGGGGCGAACCAAGTGGCCGTCCACGGGGAGGGGTCGCACACCATGCCTGGGGTGCTGTCACATTAGCTCATAAAGACAAAATAATAAAAGCAACCAAACCTACACATGCATTATACGTTAATGGGAACACAACTATATGCAAGCCTTCCAGGAAAAAACTGTAAAGAATGACTAATTCATTCCTTTTTTCATCTCACCGGACCTCAACAAGAGAGTAAAATCATAGTGGATGAATGAGATGTTGAATATACGAGTTTCTCTTTGTTACAACAGCCATTTTCCAGGCGGAGACTGTAATAAGGTGTTTATGGAAACAACGGGCTATCGTAAGCCGCTGCGCTCTGCATATTACAACATCACACATACACAAACTCCCAACGGCAGCGAAATACCAAAAGCCATGAGATAGCATCTCCTAACCAGCTTTTCACATGGGTATACTATCATCTCAAGCTTTCTTTCTGAGATCTACCTCATTACAGAATGAATGGCAGGCATCCTGCAGCTAATTTACCACATCCCTCCCTCGCTCCTTAAAACAAGATAGATTTTATGATGCTGCGTTCCGTTCGGAGACGGATGTGTGATATTCATGTTAAACACCTGCGAATTTCAAACATAATGGAGTTGCGTTGCCTGATGCTCTGTGTATCAAAGACATAACCGACTGTTTTTGTACCTCATATATGTTTTTAACATAAACTTGTGTGTATTTGACCGTTTAAGCGCAAAAAGACATGAAAGAGAAATTAGTTTAGTACTCACATGCCTTGTGACAGCCGCTTTCTGTTCATGTGGTTTGGATGTGTGCACTCAGAAAACCGTATATCACAAGTTTGAACTGATATGGCTTTAAAACACATGATTTCAGCACAATAGACATTATAATCTAAACCAAACATGTTTTTCTGGCAGAGTATCTGAGTTACGAGCTGCAAAGGCACAGCCCTATTCTGGAAAAAGGGGGCGGGGAGCAGCAGCTCATTTGCATTTAAAGAGCCATGCACAAAAGAAGTGTGTTTCTGCTTCTATACAAAACATATAATTGCACATAAATGATCTGTGGGGTATTTTGAACTGAAACTACACAGACACATTTTAGGGACACCTGAGACTTATATTACATATTGTAAAAAGAGGCATAATAGGTCTTCTTTAAAAATTATCATTAAAGGGATGCTTAATTGTATTGAATGCCCAACTGTAATGTACTTAAAAAAAAGAAGCTGTAATTCAGATATAATAATATTAATTAAATAAAGGCCACTTGCTTAAAGAGAGTACATTTTAATGACTATGCTTCTTTAAGTACATTTACAAAAAGTTCTCTTTGTAATAATGCCAATTACATTAAAAAGTTTTAAACAATAGAATTAATTATGAAAGTACATAAAAAGATGTACAAAGTTCTTCTTTAGTAGATCAAAAAGCACTCTCATTGCATTTAATATAATTTTTAAAAGTGTAATTCATTTTTATTTAATTTGCATGCAATTAAGTGTCCAAAAACATTACATTTAGGCCATGTCCGCACTAATACGTTTTTGTTTGAAGACACACATTTTTCTCTCCTTTTCGGCCTTTGGTCCTGATCTTTTTGAAAACGCTCTCCAAAGTGGATAAATTTGAAAATGCAGTTTTCGCGTTGTGAAAACAGAGGCTTTTGAAAACTATGTCTTAGTCATCTATGTTTATACCAGTAATTGTGCCTGTTATGTGCTATTCACTTTCACACTATTGCTAAAGATATTTACTTTGTACACTCTTTAATTTACAGTCCTAAAAGATATTTATTTACTTACAATTGCTGTCCTACGGCAAAACATGAGGGCAGCTGCTTTTTAGATCAAACGTAAGTGAGCGCATCATGGACTTGTCAGTAAAAGAAGACACATTTCTGTAAATAAAATGATTCTGGCAGAAGAACTGCATGAAAATGTATTATGTCTGCTCTGTCCATACCATCTCAGTGAGCTTTAATGAGGTTTTACCCATGCGCAGTACGGTGATTTCAAAGTTTTACAACCTTTCAGTGCAGATGGGAAAAACGCCTGAAAACGCTAATGTGGACGAAGTGCGTTTTAAACCAAATGTATCCAAATTCATGTCGCCATAGCCTCAGTTCGCTTTTAAGTATATTATATTAATACACAGTATATTATTTTCATACCAAGTACTCTTTTATTAAGGAGGACATCGGATGAAAAATTCACTTTTACATGGTGTTTGCATATAAATGTGTCTTAGCAGTGTGTGAACACAACCACCCTACAATGATAAAAATTTAGATTTTCTGAGCAGTATGACGCCATATTTTTCAGGCCCCACCCACAACTGCTGATGGACTATCCTGTGTTAGCATATTTCTACCCTCAGCCAATACACTGTCTGCCATTTTCTCCGTGCTTGAGCAGCTGTAGCGACAACAATGTCCCGTAAGCAATGCAGGTGTTTTGTACTTGGATGTAGAAGTGAACATAAGAGTCTTAATTTTCTCCCGACATTGGTGCCACTGAGGACGCAGTGGATTAGTTTTGTTTTCTATGATAATACGCCACCGAATACACTAAAAACAGGAAAAAGGGGGTGGGGTCAGCAGTAGCTCATTATCATTTAAAGAGACATCTTTAATGTCATTCAAAACCTGTTCTGTATGAATCACAAAAGAATATGGGCCAGTTTTATTAACAACTTGCCACAGCGCAAACCGTCTTTTGCCATTAAAATAGTAGTAGGGGTTTCCCTTTCAAATTTAAGGGAGGAGAGTATTAAAATTAATCACGCAACGCGTTTTCCTAACATTTGTGCTCGTCAAATTACTGGTATTTGCGCCATTATTTAACGCTCCAAAAAAAGCATGTCTTAAAGCATTATGGAAATTATCTGGCTGCGTCTGTATTCTTTAACATGTGCATTGTTTGTAAATCACAAGCAGAATTCTACCCTCCCATTAGAGCTTTCATGAAATTGAGCTTGAAAGCTAATTTGCGCTGTTTAGTGAAACTGGCCCTATATTTTGTAAAATAACCAGCTTTTTTGTCCATGTAAAGAGTCAATAGATTCTACAGTTATATTGGATCCCAATGTTTCATGGACATAACATTTTAAACATTCCTCAAAATACCTTTTTGTTGTGTTTGCTAAAAGAAAGTAGTCATTTGGGTTTGAAACAACATAAGGACGATGACATTTAAAGTCTAATTTTTGGTTATCTTTTACTTTTACTCCCTCAGGACCACTATTTCACATCATTCCCCCTGCATGTCTGCAAAATCTGCAAAAAAAAAAAAAAAGAGATTTAGATTTCAAGACCAGAATGAGTTTCAATTTGTATGTCCAGCATCAAATGGAGCTCTAACGCAGGCGTTTCTCCAGCTGAATGGAACGCAGCATTAGCAGGTCTTTTAAATGCGATTCCGTGCCATACATTTACATAATAATATGCAAAAGAGTTTGAAAATTAAACCACATATATTAACACCAGGTGTGAGGGGAATTTAATGAGTTGGACTGATAGCTTTCGACAGTTTCCAAAGAAGCTTTGAGCACAAACACTCCGGTAAAGAGGGTAAAATACGAGTGCGCAGGAGTGTTACACTCGAGAGATGACTTCAGACATTGAGTCCAAAGATTTTTTTAATGCCTTGTGATCACAGAACGCCGGCTCTCCCCTGACATTTTTTTTCAAAGACAAGATCGGAGCGACTGCAGGAGATTTTAACTTGCAGTTCTCCTCATATGGCATGGAAGGGAAACTCCGTGGGCTAATATTTGTATGTAAGAGGATGAATAAAATGCTATAACGACTCAACGCCATGGTGCTTTTTCAGGCTTCTTTTATGCGCCTGTCCAGTTGTAACAGTAGATTTACTGAGATGTCACAAGGGTTCTCGTAAGAGGAACCTAGCAAATTACTATAAAAGAACTGCGAATAACAAAGGCGTTAAATAAAATTTCAGCGGATGCAATGATATTCAACGAGGTGGCAGCGATTGTTCAGTGTCATAAAGCCGCGGCGCATTAGGTATGCATCATTAGGCCGACTCGTCACCTGTGTCCGCTCAGAGCGCCTGACTTCAGGTTGGTCTGGATTCACCTTGGGCTACAATCTCAGGCCCGCAGCATGGAGAAAACAGTCTCCACAATAATACAGCCGGCCTGATTTCTTCTCCCCCACCTCCTACTGACTCAAATGTGTTTCCTCATGCAGACATGATAACCACTTTCCAATTTCAACTTCATCTTCAACCACCAATTTCAGCCAGCGTGGCTGTGACTGCAATATGAATCCCTGCATATATACAGGACATTACAGGCTCATACAGGGCTGGCGCAAATGAGAGCGAGAGAGAGACGGGGGGGCAGATAGAGGCCAAGACAGTGCTCGCTCCCAGCTGCCTGTTATTTCTTTCCATTTATTATTCAATAAGCTTTAATTGACCCTTGACCCCAAACAGGAGTATGAATCGGTCTATCTCCCGGGCGCAGTCCCGTTCTCGAATCCTTGTGGCAAAGTCAAGGAGGGCTAAATCCGGAGGGACCCGGGAGCATGTCGCACGGGTTTAGAGAATACGCTACAGGCAGAATTAGGGCTGATTGTGATTGAATGGAGCTTGATGACTCTTGACATTTCCAGTGGAGTTCTTCAATCACATGCTGCCGTTGTTCAGGTTTGCGCCAGTGCATTCACACTCATGCACTTCAAAAAGGCATATATTACACACACACACTCATAAACAAACAGACGGAAGCGATGACGAATATGCTAACTCAAAAAAGCGTCTCCTTTATGGACCTTATTTGTTAATCAAAGATGAAAATTACTTTTTTTTGTGGCTGCACATATTTAATTTTGCTCTGGCACAGACTAAAAAAGGTCTGGAGAAAAAGGTAGAGATTATTAAATGAACTGCTATTTTACACAATGTAATGTAGTGTAGAAATTTTCTCAGAAATTGAAAATTTCACATTTAGTTACAGAAAGTCAAAAGACTAAAATAGTATTTTTGTTGGGTAAATGTAACAAAAAAGTAAAACTATAAAAAATACAGTGAATAATGAATTGAGATCAATAAATAGTAAATAAAAGAAGCACACATGCATATAAATACAGTGGTTTGAAAAAGTGTTGGCCCCCTTTTTTTGCATGTTTGTCACACTTTAATGTTTCAGATCATCAAACTAATTTAAATATTAATCAAAGATAACACAAGTAAACACAACATGAAGTGTGAAAAAGTGTTTGCCCCCTAAACTTAATAATTGGTTGGGCCCCCCTTTGCAGCAACAACTGCAATCAAGCGTTTTGCAATGAGTCTGTTACAGTGCTGTGCAGGAATTTTGGCCCACTCATTTTGGCAAAATTGTTCTAATTCAGCCACATTGGAGAGTTTTCAAGCATGAACCGCATTTTTATGGTCATGCCACAGCATCTCAATAGGATTCAGGTCAGGACTTCAACTACACTCTTAAAATTAAAGGTGCTTCACGATACCATGGTTCCATAAAGAACATTTAAGATCTGAAGAAAGTTTCAGTTTCACAAAAGGTTCTTTGTGGCAAATAAGTTTTTTCAGATCATAAAAAGTTAAGCAAAAAATGGTTCTTTAAATGGTTCTTTGTGGAACCAAAAATGCTTCTTCTATGGCATCGCTTAAAGAACCTTTTGAAGCACCTTTATTTTTAAGAGTGTAAGCCACTCCAAAGTCTTCATTTAGTTTTTCTTCAGCCATTCAGAGGTGGATTTGCTGGTGTGTTTTGGATCAATGTCCTGCTGCAGAACCCAAGTTCGCTTCAGCTTGAAGTCACGAACAGATGGCCGGACATTGTCCTTCAGGATTTTTTGGTAGACAGCACAATACATGGTTCCATTCATCACAGCAAGTCTTCCAGGTCCAGAAGCAGCAAAACAGCCCCAGTCCATCACACTACCACCACCATATTTTTGTTACATTCATGTCTGTCTATGTACTTGGTTTCTCCCTTTGTCTCCCCCTGTCATCCTGTGATCATTGGTTTTGCCCTCGTTTGCTCGTTATCCCCGTCACCTGTGTTTTATGATTAGTTTGCCTTTATAAGTCTGTCCCTGTTTGCAGTTCCCTGTCGGTCTTTAAATGTTCATGTCAACGTGTGTGGAAGTTCTTCGTGTTCCTGCCTGTTCCAATCAGAAGATTCTATTAAATATATTGTTCTTATTGTATCTCGTGTTTCGTCTCGTCCGTCCAGCACGCAAATCATAACAATTTTACTGTTGGTATGATGTTCTTTTTCTGAAATGCTGAGTTACTTTTACGCCAGATGTAATGGGACACACACCTTCCAAAAAGTTCAACTTTTTTCTCGTCAGTCCACAAAGTATTTTTCCCCAAAGTCTTCGGGATCATCAAAATGTGTTCTGGCAAAACTGAGACGAGCCTTTATGTTCTTTTTGCTCAGCAGCGGTTTTGGTCTTGAAACTTGGCCATTTTTGCCCAGTCTCTTTCTTATGGTGGAGTCATGAACATTGACCTTAACAGAGGCAAGAGAGGACTGCAGTTCTTTAGATGTTGTTGTGGGGTCTTTTGTGACCTCTTGGATAATCCACTCCTGGGAAGGTTCACCACTGTTCCATGTTTTCACCATTTGTGGATAATGGCTCTCACTGTGGTTCGCCGGAGTCCCAAATTTTTAGAAATGGCTTTATAACCTTTTCCAGACTGATAGATATCAATTACTTTCTTTCTCATTTGTTCCTGAATGATGGCATTAAAGTGTGACAAACATGCAAAAAAATTTAATCAGGAAGGGGGCCAACACTTTTTGACACCACTGTAGAAAATAGACAGAGTTTTTTTTAAATTAATAAAATAGTTTGTACATAAATCAGATTCTAATAATAGTTAATTGACTATAGTTATACTAGGATATGTAGATAGATCATAGACAGAAAAAATATATATATTTTCAAGACCTTCTGCTACTGAGATTGTCACAATGTTACCTGCCATTAAACAGAATATCAAAGGTGTTATAAAACGTTGTACACTTTTTACTAGGGGACCAGTATGTAACATGTATAATATTAAGCCAACAAATATTGTAATTAATAAAATGTATACATTTATAATATGTAAAATACATTTGAAAAGATCACAACTTCCCCTGATCCGCATGCATGAAAAATGACTGTGTCCTCCAATGTACAAATGAGCCATTCGCCACCGATGTTCTCCCAGGCTGGATCAGTCCTGGTAAGATCTGTTAACATCCGCCTCACAGAACAAAACACCTCAGCAGTGAAAAATGTGGCTGCTTTTGTCTGCAGGAGCTATTACAGCAGTTTCATTCAAAAGCTTTTAAATCTCACAATGCACTGTATTACAGTTTTATATGCAGTGTGTTGCTCTGAGCCTGTTATTTCCACACTGGATGTATTGAAGGCATTGAAATACTGCCTCATTAAATGGTAGACAGGCACACAGCGAAGAGAATGGCCCGGGCGAAACAGCCCGACTGACTTAAACAGAGGAGCTGCAGTGTTGACAGATGTGTCCACTGACAGCAGTTCACACTGCACTTCTATACCTACCAACTCTCTCTCCAGCACTGGATTGTGATTCTACACTAGTGTTAAGGCAGATAAATGATTACTGTGGTGCGCTGGTGAATGCTAATGCTTTACTAAAGCTTCAAAGGGACCATTTTCAACACTTTTGTAGCGTTTTATTCTTTTCTTGAATCAGCCACGTAACCACAATAGACACTGAGGGGGACGTTTATCTATAATATTCAGATTAGCAGACAAATAATATGGGTTTTTCAATGGTCAATTACATTTAAGACATATTATATGGCTACTTTCCCTCAGGTTGACCTATAATGGTGTCTTAAATCGAAAACTGCTGCAATAACTTTTTGTAACACATCTTTTCTTAAATGATAACAACCTCAAAATCAAACACCCATAATTTGGCTATGTCTAAGTATAACAAGTACGATCACAGCGGAACATTCAAATCTGCGTTCACGCTGCTTATGATCCAAAAAAACAGGTGTCATGAAACAGCTTCACAAACAGTCTTTTTAAACACACAGTATCATTACTTCAGTCAAAATTTCAGTAAATCACAGAACTACATAAAGGTCTATAGTTCAGATACACACAGTAATATCTACAGTATCAAGTAAATAAACCTTTTTCAAAGTAACTTTATGCTTTAAATAAAGATTGTATCATTGCAACATCATGCTAGTTAAAAAAGACTGTTAAATATAATTTGGCATTGAATCATTCATTCAAAAAATTCCTTCAAAAATGCTGATTCATTCAGTAACACAACTGAAGTCTGAGTGGGTCACTGAATCATTCATTCTAAAACAACTTTATTGAGTTGTCAATTAAAAATTGTGGGAGATTCATGATTCTCAATGTATGATTCTCAATTTAAATAAAGAAATAAATACTCATCTGTATGATTTTCAAATTAAGATAGCAAGCACGTAGCAAGCTGAAGTACAAAATATATTAAAAACAACAAAACCACATAACTAAATTACTAAAATTGAATTAAAAAGATAACTTAACATAAAAAAAATAATAAAAAAGATATATACTAAAACACTATATAAATTATAAAATAACACTGGGATCCAAACAGCAGCACTGAACCAAATCAAAAATCTAAATATCTTCTTTTGGGTTTCATAGAAAGAAAGCAAGTCATACAGATTGATGACAGAATTTAAATTTTTGGGTGAACTATCCCTTTAAGACTTCTGTAGGCCCTATCTAAATGACCTCTGTTATGACTGACTAATCCTCACATTCCAACAAAAAAGTCAGTTAATTTCAAAGAAGAAAGACCTTTTTTTTTCTGTGTTGACAATCAGATTCGGTCGGGTTATGGAGAGCTGATGTTGTTATAAAAAATTAAACAAACAAACAAACAAACAAAAAGAAAGAAAAACGTCCATGTGGAAAAGCTTGACAAATAACATCATGGTTTAGTGAGCTTCAGCCAATCAAATAAACATCTACGATTAATCAGTTAAAACTGCTGCCTACTGAGAGCCAGATGAGCGCATTTGCATTTTATATATTGTGATCTCTCTCTTGAGTTCCTCCAAGAACATCCAGTCCAACTTAATCTTCCTTAAAGAGAACAAAAACATCTTAATGTTGATCACCGGGGGTCCTCAAAGAGCCAGACGAGGGCTAACTGCGTGTGCCTGTGTAAATGTATGCGCCTCAGTTTTTAAGGATGCTTGTAGTGTAGCTACAAACCAGACTCGGGCGAACTGCGATTTGCAGGATATCACATTTATGAAAGTCTTTTTAAAGCTGGAGCGAGGATGCGGGGAGGAAAACAGGATCAAAATTGATTCGATTCATTAGAGCCATGTCATGGCTTCTGTCTCTGAGCTACAGCCACTCGCTCTCGTTCGCTAACTGATATCAATGACTGCCCTGTCATCCTGTAAGCATATGAATGAATAAACTGTCACACAGAGAGCTATATGAGATAATGGTTATGAGCGTAAATGTCAGAGAGAAAACAAGCCCTGTGATGCATCGTATTGCTTCGAGGCAAAAGATGCTCAAAACATTCAAAGAGGGCTGACTGATACACCTGCGCTTCAGCCGGGCGTAAATAATCTACTGCACTTTCATCTGCTAACCTTTTTTGTCTAAACAGTTCAATAAAGAACCTTTAACATCTGAAGCACCTTTCTGTTTCACAAAAAGAGGTTCTTCAGATTAGAAAAAGCTAAGAAAGAGATGGTTCTTTAAAGAACCTTTGACTGAATGGTTCTTTGTGGAACCAAAAATGGTTCTTCTATGGCATCACTGTGAAGAACCTTTTAAAGCAGCTTTATTTTTAAGAGTGTACAGTGGTGTGAAAAAGTGTCGGGCCCCTTCCTGATTTTTTATTTTTGTGCATGTTTGTCACACTTTAATGTTTCAGATCTTCAAACAAATTTAAATGTTAATCAAAGATCACACAAGTAAACACAACATGCAGTTTTTGAAAGAAGTTTTTTTATTATGAAGGAAAAACAAAAACCCACATGGCCCTGTGTGAAAAAGTGTTTGTCCCCTAAACTTAATAACTGGTTGGGCCACCCTTAGCAGCAACAACTGTAATCAAGTGTTTGTGATAACTTGCAATGAGTCTGTTACAGCGTTGTGCAGGAATTTTGGCCCACTCATCTTGGCAGAATTGTTGAAATTCAGCCACATTGGAGGGTTTTCAAGCATGAACCACCTTTTTAAGGTCATGCCACAGCATCTCAGGATTCAGGTCAGGACTTTGACTAGGCCACTCCAAAGTCTTCATTTTGTTTTTCTTCAGCCATTCAGAGGTGGATTTGCTGGTGTGTTTTGGATCATTGTCCTGCTGCAGAACCTAAGTTCACTTCAGCTTGAGGTCACGAACAGATGGCCAGACATTGTCCTTCAGGATTTTTTGGTAGACAGCACAATTAATGGTTTTATTTATCACAACAAGTCTTCCAAGTCCAGAAGCAGCAAAACAGCCGCAGACCATCACACTATCACCACCATATTTTACTGTTGTTATTATGTTCTTTTTCTGAAATGCTGTGTTACTTTTACGCCAGATGTAATGGGGCACACACCTTCCAAAAAGTTCAACTTTTGTCTCGTCAGTCCAGAGAGTATTTTCCCAAAAGTCTTGGGGATCATCAAGATGAGTTCTGGCAAAACTGAGACGAGCCTTTATGTTCTTTTTGCTCAGCAGCAGTTTTCGTCTTGGAACTCTGTCATGCAGGCCATTTTTGCCCAGTCTCTTTCTTATGGTGGAGTCATGAACACTGACTTTAACTGAGCTAAGAGAGGCCTGCAGTTCTTTAGATGTTATTGTGGGGTCTTTTGTGACCTCTTGGTCGCTGCTGCGCTCTTAGGGTCATTTTGGTCGATCAGCCACTCCTGGGAAGGTTCACCACTGTTCCATGTTTTCGCCATTTGTGGATAATAGCTCTCACTGTGGTTCGCTGGAGTCCCAAAGTTTTAAAAATGGCTTTATAACCTTTTCCAGACTGATAAATCTCAATTGCTTTCTTTCTCATTTGTTCCTGAATTTCTTTAGATCTCAACATGATGTGTAGCTTTTGAGGATGTTTTGGTCTACTTCACTTTGTCAGGCAGGTCCTATTTAAGTGGTTTCTTGATTGCGAACAGGTGTGGCAGTAATCAGGCCTGGCTGTGGCTAGAGAAACTGAACTCAGGTATAATAAACCATCTTATCTTTGATTAATAATTTAAATTTGTTTGATGAGCTGAAACATCAAAGTGTGACAAACATGCAAAAAAAGAAAAACAAAAAAAGAAATAATCATTAAGGGGGCCAACACTTTTTCACACCATTGTAGATGGTACTGAATGGTACTATGTTTTGACATTTTAACTTCAAATTCAGAAAAAAGCCACATTGTGTGTCATTGTTTATTATGCTGACATTGATTGGCGGCAGGAACTTGGGGATCTTGTGACTGCATGAACACACACAGAAACTCTGTACTAAATATGAGCTGTGACGTAAAAGGCAGCAGACAGGGAAAAAATAAGTACATTTCACGCTTTTAAGAGGTTTTCAGAAAAGAATCTGCAACTGGCAAAACATTAACTATATTCTAATGAATATTTGTGATTTCAATGTGGCTTGAAAAATGTAAAAATGCATATACTGTAAATATACAGCAGGAAACTCTGAAGCAAAACACACACACACACACACACACACACACACATATATATATATATATATATATATATATACAATTATATATATATATATATATATATATATATAATTGTTTAGATACAGCTGGAGTCTGAGGAGCAGTTCTTTTTTCGTTTTTTTTTTAAAAATGATTGACATGTATTTCAGTCCCTTTTCAGCACTGTTTTTCCATTGCAGTGTAGCACTGCTGAATAGTACAGCACTATGGCAAAAGAAATTATGTATTAGTTGCGTTAGCTCGCAGCCCGAAATTGAATGTGATGCGAGAGAGAGACTGGGCACTGTGAAAGAAAGCAAAAACAATAAATTGATAACTCATCTTTCTACTGTGTAGTCTTTGCTGGCTGCATAGGGCATTCAACACAAAGTGTACTGCACAAGCAGTGCTGCAGCTCATGAAAGAATGATTCTTTTGAGGCAGTTCTTGAAATGAACCAGTCATTAACAGGTTTAAAACTAATCAAAAGTTTAGAATTACTTACAGTGTGACCTGGACCATAAAACCAGTCTTAAGTAACATGGGTATATTTGTAGCAATAGCCAAAAATACATTGTATAGGTCAAAATGATCGATTTTTCTTTTATGCCAAAAATCATTAGAATAGTAAGTAAAGATTGTGTTCCATGAAGATATTTTGTAAATGTTATTTCGCAAATATATCAAAACTTAATTTCTGATAAGTAATATGCATTGCTAAGAACTTTTCTCAGTATTTAAATTTTTTTAAATACTCGGCCAAATATTATCCAATCCTAACAACCATACATCAATGGAAAGCTTATTTATTCAGCTTTCAGATTAAGGGTCAATAAAAAAAAAATGACCCTTACGACTGGTTTTGTGGTCAAGGGTCACATATGATGATGTGTAGTTAATGATAAATTATTGGAAAAAAGTTTTTGTTAAAAGAATAGTTTACCCAAAATGAAAAATTGCTAAAAATGCACTCTACTAAGCCTCGGCCATTCATGTGCTGATGTTTGAGTAGCTAATATGACAGCAAAAGCTCTTACAAAGGCTACTGTATAAAGAATCTACAGAGAAGAAATAATTTTATTACTTTAGAAAGTCTAAGGCTATAATGAAGATTTCCAAGAAGGAAATTATGGATTCTTTTAAGTATTAGCTCATTTTGGCAAGAAATGTCTTTGGTGCAAAAACTGAAACTAATGATCAATAAACTTTCTTGCAGCATGACCATTCCGAAGTATAATGTACATCCAAATCTTCCTAGGCTTGGTTCAGGGATCAGTCATAGAATTAGTCCCCAGATTTAATTCTCACTGAAAATATCTGGTTGAATTTGAAAAAAGCAGCGGCAAAGTGAAAACCAAAGATTATCAATAATCTGAAAGCTTTTTGTAGGTGAAGAATTGGCCAAGATTGCAGTAGAGAGGTGACAGAAGCTTCTAAGCACTTCCAAGCTGCGTTTTTTTTTTTTTTTTTTTTGTGATGGTTTTAAGGAATAAAAGATTCTACACCGAATTTGACTTTTGGAAGTTTTAATAATTTTAAAGGGATAGTTTACCCGAAAATGAAAATTTGATGTTTATCTGCTTACCCCCATGGTATTTAAGATGTAGGTGACTTTGTTTTTTCATTAGAACACAAAGATTTTTAACTCAAACCGTTGCAGTCTGTCAGTCATATAATGGCAGTTAATGGTTACCAGATCTTTAAGAGTAAAAAAAAAAAAACATACACAGACAAAAGGTCTGAGGTCTTTGACATTGAGATCTTAGGACACATAACAATTGTTGTGGGCACCAATAGCCTTGTGGGCAGGGCGCCGACATGTTGCGCTCTGGGCGTCCCGTGTTTGAATCCTGACTTGAGGACCTTTCCTGATCCTGCCCTCTATCTCTCTCCCACTTTGCTTCCAGTCATATGTGATCTGTCCTATCACAATAAAGGCAAAATGCGAAAAAATATATCTAAAAAATAAAAAAAGACACATAATGATCGGTTGGTGCCAGAAACTGAAAAGTATTTATATCATTATTTACCTCTGATCCACCAGAACATTCATCAGTATGGAGCGTGTTCATGTGGTGCGTCAACATGCTCTGGCATGAAAAGGCAACACTCCTAAATGAGTTTGGAAGGAAACGTAATCTTTTAGTTTTTAAGTAGAACGTTACGGTGGATCAGAGATAAATAATGATATAAATACTGTTCAGTTTTTTGCACAGACTGATTGTTTTGTGTCTTAAGACCTCAATGTATCGTCACGAGCCGCAGGGTTTAATTTGGTTTTGTCTGTGTATGTTTTTTTACTCTTAAAGATTTGGCAACCATTGACTGCCACTATATGATTGACAGACTCAACGGTTTGATTTAAAAATCCTTGTTTGTGTTCTACTGAAGAAACAAAGTCACCTACATCTTGGATGCCCTGGGGGTAAGCGGATAAACATCAAATTATTATTTTTGGGTGAACTATCCCTTTAAACACGAATGTTTAGAGCCATTTTGACTTTTTCCATTATTTGTCAACTTTACATTCTCAGAATTAATCAAATGTGTATTAATACATTTCTCTAATAGTGTACTGATGCCTTCGTTGAATTGTTTTCATAAAATTTGAAATGTATTGCAGGGCAAGGCGGTTGAATATCCTATCAAGCATCCTATCAAATATTGTCCTCCAAACAATGCAAAATTTAAGCAAAATGTATTAAGATAAAATTATTGCACTTTTGTTCTATTGTCCTCAGTAGCTTTCAAGACTAACTTGTACGGAAAATGTAAATACTCGTGTGACGTTCTAACATTTACAGATAAAGTTAGGTAAAATATAAGTTATGCACTGATGTATCTGTCAAGCCTGACAGCATGAACCACATTAAACTACATATACTTAGAAGTTAGTTTAAATCACTTAATATAAACGTGTACTTTTCCCATAGCGGCCTTTTCTATCTTTCGCTCTATGAGATATGGATTGTGTCAAAAGATAAAAAAAAGTGTTATTCCCCAACGTAAAGTTGATTATTTTCATTATCGATTTAAACTGATTCGTTGTTGCAGCCATAAACTGGAATCTCAACAGGAATAATTATATTTATTAATTTTCCATCTACAGTTTCAGGTGCAGTTTAAATCTAAAATCTATCCCAGTCGATTATGGTTCAGATTATTGTGAGATTAAAAATGGTCAAGCACTAACTCTGTTTCTTACAGGTTAAAAACAAATTGAGAAGTGGACGGTTTGTTACCACCTCCTGTACCTCCAGTCCGCCATTTTGTGATAATGTGTATTGTACTCTGTGTGTGTGTGTGTGTGTGTGTGTGTGTGTTTGTTTTTGTGACATATCAGGACACAAATTTGTGTAATAACATGGGTATGACATAGGTATTACAAGGAGAGGGTGACTTATGAGGACATTGCCCATGTCCCCACTTTTCAAAAGGCTTATAAATCATACAGAATACGTTTTTTTGAGAATGTAAAGATATGCACAGTCTCCTGTGAGGGCTAGGTTTAGGTGTAGGGTAGGTGTAGGGTGATAGCAAATATCGTTTGTACAGTATAAAAACCATTACGTCTATGGAATGTCCCCACAATTCACAAAAACAAACGTGTGTGTGTGTGTGTGTGTGTGTACCTGGTATTCATCACGTTGTGGGGACCAAATGTCCCCACAAGGATAGGAATACCAGTAGATTTTGACCTTGTGGGGACATTCTCAGGTCCCCATGAGGAAACAGGCTTATAAATCATGCACAATGAGTTTTTTTGAGGAAGTAAAAGTGTGCACAATCTCCTGTGAGGGCTAGGTTTAGGTGTAGGGTAGGTGTAGGGCGATAGAAAGTACGGTTTGTACAGTATAAAAACCATTACGCCTATGGAATGTCCCCATAAAACATGTAAACCCAACATGTGTGTGTGTGTGTGTGTGTGTGTGTGTGTGTGTGTGTGTGTGTGTGTTTGTGTCCTCATATGTGATCCCTAAAGCTTTTGTCAGTTAAGCTTAGCCAATGTGGCTGTCACCCAATCTCTTGCTCCAAGGAGCTTCATGCCTATTTTTATAAATGTTTTCATATTCATTAGTCTTGAGTGTCATTTCATGACTGCAGATCTTTAATACGACCTCACCATAGGATGTTGTGTTCATCTCACAAAGAATACCTCACACTAGCACAACAAAAGCCTTTTATTTCCCATCCTGTCACATGTTTCGACTTCTCAAAATAGGGGCGAAAACACTCCATGTGCAAAAGCCATTTGTGTTCAGGAGATATCATTCATTTAAGTGAGAATTAATTAGATTTAACTTTATCTCCTTGACCCACCGAGTTATTCCACCTCATAACATTTCTACTGCAAAGTCTTAATTGCAGGGAATGGTGCAGGGTGTGAGTGCTGGCTGTTAATGAGGGCAATTAGCAACTAGGCTTGTGAGGTCTCTGACAAACAGAGCACGAGATTGGAGCTGCTGAATCATATGGAAGCATGAAAACAATTGCAGACATGGCAACCAGACTGCAATCAGACTGCCTCCCCAGTTGCATACTTTGAAAAGTATGAACTCTGCTTTTAAATTAGGTACTTTTTAAGAATATAATAAGCCAGAGTGCACTAGTATTGGAGCATATAAGCACATTTCAAAGAAACATTAGATACAGATTTTGGTGCAGTAATATTTTTTAAAAATGAAATTAATATTTTTATTTGTCAAGAACACAGTAAATTGATCAAAAGTAGCAGACAAAAGACACTATGTTACACAAGATTTCTATTAAAACATGCTTTTCTTTTGGACTTTCCATTCATAAAAGAATCTAAAATAGTTATGGTTTCCATAAACATTAATAAGAATCAGAAATGTTTCTTGAGCAGCGAATCATAATTTCTGTTGGATCACGTGACACTAAAGACTGGAGTAATTTTAATAAATTATATTTTAAAACATTAAAATAGAAAACATTTATATAAAATTGTGTTAATAGTTCACAGTATTAGTGTTTTTGCTGTATTTTTAGTCATATAAATGCACCCTTAGAAAGCATAAGGGACTCCTTTTAAAAATAAATAAATAAAAATCTTACTAACTTCAAACTTGTGAACTTTAAAAGAGAAAAAAGTCAGAATTGCAAAATGTAAAAAAATAAAAAAGAATTGTGAGATATAAAAATTAAAAGAAAAAAATATTTCTTGCAATTGCAAGTTTTTCTCTCGCAATTCTGAATTTATCTCTGGCAAATTACGAGTTTATATCCTGCAATTTAGATTTTATTACTTGCAATTGCAGTGTTTATATCCCAATTCTAACTTATTTTCTCAGAATTGTGAGATTATATCTCCGTTAAGAGAAAAAAAGTCAGAATTACAAGTTTATATCTCAGAATTCTGACTTTATTACTTGCAATTGCAGTTTTTATCTCACACAATTCTGACTTAATTACTCAGAATTAACATTTTAAGAGATTAAATTAAGAGAAATTAAGAGAAAAAAGTCAGAATTGCAAGATGTACTCATTTACATCTACCAATATTCTCTTAATTGAGATATAAACTTAAATAAAGTCAGAATTAAGAGATATAAACTCACAATTCTGACTTTTTTTCTTGTTTACATCTCACAGTTCTGACTTTTTTCTATTAACTGAGATATAAACGTAATTCTAAGAAAAAAAAGTCAGAATTGCATGATATAAACTTTTTCTCACAATTGCAATTTTTGTCTCTCGCAATTCAGAATTTTTATATCTCTATTTTATATCTCAGAATTTATATCTCAGTTAAGAGAAAAAAGTCTGAACTGCGAGATGTAAACAAGAAAAAGTTAGAATTGTGAGTTTATATCTCTTAATTCTGACTTTATTTCTCGCAATTGCGAGTTTATATCCTGTAATTTTGACTTTATTACTGGCAATTGCAGTGTTTATATCACACAATTCTGACTTAATTTCTCAGAATTGCATTTATATCTCAATTAAGAGAAAAAAAGTCAGAACTGCGAGATGCAAACAAGAAAAAAAGTCAGAATTGCAAGTTTATATCTCAATTAAAAGAAAATTCAGACTTTTTTTCCTTGTAATTTCTACTTTATATCTCGCAAATCTGACTTTCTCGCAATTGCAAGTCTTTATCTGCAATTCTAAAAAAGCCAGAATTGTGAAAATGTAAATGTAAACTCGTAATTGCAAGAAAAAGTCAGAATTGTGACATATAAACTTGCAATTGCGAGAAACAAAGTCAGAATTGCAAGATACAAACAAAACTCTGAGAAAAAAAGGCAGAATTGTGAATTTACATCTAACAATTCTGACTTTATTTCTCAGAATTGCGAGTTATATTCTGCAATTCTGATTTACTTTCTCAGAATTGTGAGTTTATATCTTAATTATGTGAAAATTACTCAGAATTGTGAGTTTGTATCTCAAATATGAGAAAATAAGTCATAATTGTGAGATTGTATCATACAATTCTAAGAAAAAAAGGCAGAATTGTCAGATGCAAACTCACAATTGCAAAAAAAGTCATAATTGTGAGATAAAAATTCAGAATAACCTTTTTTGTTTTTTATTCAATGGTCAGAATGGTATATGATATTAACAGTATCAAGTGGGTTCTTTACTGAAAGCTGACAGCTTTTAAAAGTCTTACAGTATAAGTATTAGTGAATATAGTGAGTATTAAAATTATTTTCATATAATTAGTTACAAGAAGTGTAAGAATTTGTTATATTTATTTTTATAACACTTAATAGCCATATTCATGTATTAATTCATATGACCGTTACTGTGCATATCAAAACTAGTGTTGCTAATAATTCTGATACCACCAACCACTTTGCTGTAGATTTGCATACATCTACATACATACAGTCAGCATCAGAGAACAGTCTCAAATGTATAGGCAATACTAGCATAAATGGAAGTCTACTTATCCCCCAGACAATATATGTCATCAGGTAGCTTTGACACTATATTGTTATCATGGGACACGCTAATCCTGACATACTAAATAGTATGTAAATTGGTATTCCATCTCATACTGGATCCCGAGATGACATGTTCATATCAAGTTGTCAGCCAAAGGCTTTCTGAACCCTGTATCACACTGTTCATCAAAGTAAAGCAATTCAAGCTATTCCCAGAGCTACTCCTGCAATCACAACCGCTTTGATTCATCAGCGTTAACAATTACTGCAACGCCACACACCTCAGGTCACCTTCTAAACTTTTGACAATTCAATTTGAGATGCAAATAAAAAAAAAAAAAGCTCCAGCGAGGAGTTAACTAGGTCTCATCTCCTCCATTAACAGTGAGAAGTTTTAATGAAGTGTTTTACGATGCACTCTCCGGACTTCATTCCCGTCTTTTGTTCCAGCTCTACACGACGTTCTCCACGGGCCGCTCGCTCAGGACTCCTTTCATAAAACACGCTTTCGGAGAGGGGAGGGCATGCTGACATGCTCCACTTGCTGTTGTGCCATGATTAAAGCTTTTATAAAAAAACACAGCCTTGCATGTTTGCTTGTGGAGACTGGCAGCGTGCGTGTATGTGTGTGTTTGTGTGTTCTGACTGTTGCTCAGGCCCTGACAGCTTTGAGAGCAATGACAGGCTCGCGTGTGTGAAAGCCACTGGATAAGAGGTTTAATGAGGCTGTAGGATCAATAGACAGGTTAGGGGGGAGCTGTCAGATCACCTTCCTGTCTGCCTGTATGCTGATAGCTCCTCTTTGGCTAATGAAATGCTAACATAAAAACACAATTCATCAGGCGAGTATCAGTGCAACACTACTGCCTCTACAAATGATCACATGCAAGCATGTATGTTACTGTTTTGGGCTTTTTGGAGATGAGCAGCACAGGCATGATTGAACAATAGAATGAAACGATTCACAAGCAATCATACTAAAATAACAGGGATTGAGGCACTTGACAAAATAACACAGAAGATCTATATGTGAGCGCAGCTGGAAAAACAAAAAACCCATGCTCATTTAGTCTTGTTGACCAATAAAGCTCTTTATTTTGTTGTGGTATATATATATATATATATATATATATATTGGAAATTGGAAAAGTTGCTGCTTAAGTTTTTATAATAGCAATTTGCATATACTCCAGAATGTTATGAAGAGTGATCAGATGAATTGCATAGTCCTTCTTTGCCATGAAAATTAACAAAATTTCCACTGCATTGTTAAGAAGGCTTCAAGGGCGTCCAAGAAAGTCCAGCAAGCGCCAGGATCATCTCCTAAAGAGGATTCAGCTGCGGGATCGGAGTGCCACTAGTGCAGAGCTTGCTCAGGAATGGCAGCAGGCAGGTGTGAGCGCATCTGCACGCACAGTGAGGCCAAGACTTTTGGAAAATGGCCTGGTGTCAAGAAGGGCAGCAAAGAAGCCACTTCTCTCCAAAAAAACAAAACAAAAAAACATCAGGGACAGATTGATCTTCTGCAGAAAGCATGGCGAATGGACTGCTGAGGACTAGGGCAAAGTCATATTCTCCGATGAAGCCTCTTTCCGATTGTTTGGGGCATCTGGAAAAAGGCTTGTCTGGAGAAGAAAAGGTGAGCGCCACCATTAGTCCTGTGTCATGCCAACAGTAAAGCATCCTGAGACCATTCATGTGTGGGGTTGCTTCTCATCCAAGGGAGTGGGCTCACTCACAATTTTGCCCAAAAACACAGCCATGATTAAAGAATGGTACCGAAACACCCTCCAACAGCAACTTCTTCCAACAATCCAACAACAGTTTGGTGAAGAACAATGCATTTTCCAGCACGATGGAGCACCGTGCCATAAGGCAAAAGTGATAACTAAGTGGCTCGGGGACCAAAACGTTGAAATTTTGGGTCCATGGCCTGGAAACCACCCAGATCTTAATCCCAATGAGAACTTGTGGTCAATCCTCAAGAAGCGGGTGGACAAACAAAAACCCACTAATTCTGACAAACTCCAAGAAGTGATTATGAAAGAATGGGTTGCTATCAGTCAGGATTTGGCCCAGAAGTTGATTGAGAGCATGCCCAGTCGAATTGCAGAGGTCCTGAAAAAGAAGGGCCAACACTGCAAATACTGACTCTTTGCATAAATGTTATGTAATTGTCGATAAAAGCCTTTGAAACGTATGAAGTGCTTGTAATTACATTTCAGTACATCACAGAAACAACTGAAACAAAGATCTAAAGGCAGTTGAGCAGCAAACTTTGTGAAAACTAATATTTGTGTCATTCTCAAAACTTTTGGCCACGACTGTAGGTTCTTCAAAGTAGCCACCTTTTGCTTTGATTACTGCTTTGCACACTCTTGGCATTCTCTTGATGAGCTTCAAGAGGTAGTCACCTGAAATGGTTTTCACTTCACAGGTGTGCCCTGTCAGGTTTAATAAGTGGGATTTCTTGGTTGGGACCATCAGTTGTGTTGTGCAGAAGTATATATAGTATATATATAGTGTATATGTAGAATTAAATATTTTATAGAATTAAATATAATTCCACAAGTGTTAATTCATAGTTCTGATGCCTTCAGTGTGAATCTACAATTTTCATAGTCATGAAAATAAAGAAAACTCTTTGAATGAGAAGGTGTGTCCAAACTTTTGGTCTGTACTGTATATAAACACATATAAATTTGCAATTCATACAGGCCATCCCTTGTGGACGTGTGTTTAACTAAATATGAAGTGCACTTGTAAGCGTGTGTTAATAAAATAAAAACCACTTAAGCGTAAAGACAGTACACTTCATGGCTGCTTCTTAACACACTCAAGTACACATAAAAAGTGCACTTTGTAATAATAGCAAATTAAAACCACAGTTTAAATCACATTTTAAATGTAATAAATTGCAACTTCAGCCTTACAAAAATGTAATTCTGAATATATTAATATACATGACATATTTCAAAGACAGATCATATTTAATTTTTACAATTGCAAGTTAATATCTCACAATTCTAAGGAAAAAAGTCCGAATTGCTAGATAAAATCTCACAATTCGGAGAAAAAAAGTCAGAATTGCACATTTATATTTCAAAATTCTGACTATTTCTCACACATTGCGAGTTTATATCATGCAATTTTGACTTTATATCGCAATTCTGAATTTATAATTCGCAATTGCAAGTTTTTCACGCAATCCTGACTTTATATATCTTGACTGTAGCTATGTATATCATTCTGAGATATAAACTCGCAATTGTGAGAAAACAGTCACAATTGTGAGATACTAAAAGTTCTGAGAAAAAAAGTGAGATATAAACTTTTCTTTTCTGTCTTTTTTCCCCCCTCAGAACTGGACTTTATTACTTGCAATTGCAAGTTTAAAATCTCACAATTGCGAGTTTATATCTCTCAATTGCGAGAAAAAAGTCAGAATTCATGCAATCATGTAGTGCACTTATAAGCGTAAGTGTGTGTTAATAAAATAAAAAGCCACTTAAGCGTAAAGACTTCTTGACTGTTTCTTAACGCACTCAAGCACACATAAAAAGTGCACTTTGTAATAATGGCAAAATAAATCCACAGTTTAAATCATTTTGAGTTATTTAATATTACATTTTAAATGTAATAGATTGCAACTTCATCCTCACAAAAATGTAATTACATGTATATTAATATAAATGACAGTAAAAAATGGCATTAATATATATTTTAGTTTGTTATAAATGCTTGTCTGTACATCTGACAATAAACTTAAACCATATTTCAAAGACATAGAAGTCATTTTGAAATGACATATAAAGATGTAATTAAGTTCTACTTAAGTTTGTCAAAATATACATGCATTCAATATACACAATATAGAAATATACACAAATTAAGTTGTAATTTTTTTAGTATTTTTCATCTAACAATATTATTTTCGTAATAAGTGCTCTTTTTTTAAGTGTGCTAAAGTGTGCTTATTTACTACAAGGGATGACTTGAATACACCTATATCATATTATGACCATGTTTTTAATTTCTTAATTATTATTCTTTTTGATCTGCATTATTGACCTTTGACTGTGCATATCAGATCATTTGACCTTTTGATGACAAAGCAAGATGCGTTCAGGCTGTAAAATGTCATGGTGTTGATGAGGCAAGTCAAAAACGAAATAATATTTATGAATAATTAATAAGATTTATGTAAATGCTTATGCTAATGCTAATGTTTTTCAATAATGGGTAGCACTTTACAATAAGGTTCCAACTACATTTAATGCACTAACAAACATTAACTAACAATGAACAATACAGTGTTACAGTATTTTATTAATTTTTTTCTAATGTTAGTCCATAAAAATACTATTCATTATCATTAATACATACTTTACAAACTTTGAATTTTAATAATGTATTAGTAAATGTTGGAATCAATATTACCTAAAATTAATAAATGCTTAATAAATACTTTTTTCGTTGTTTGTTAACTGATGTAGTTTTGTCATGAAAACTCTTGGAGAGTACAGCATGGTAATATACATGGTAATGTTAATGTGTTTGGTCAGACATGCTGCTGTGAGCAGGAAATATACATATATAAACATATATAAAATAACCCTCATATATAACATACATTAAATTACCCCCTAGCAGATCTAGACAGGTGGAGCTGGGGAAGTAGAGGGTTTCTGAAGAGTGCTGAAACTGCTATAGCAAGCACTAACCGGAGATTTGAATGTTGAGCAGCGAGCTCATTGGCTGCTGATGTGAAAAGAAACCAATCAGCTGCAGCATGTGAATAATAATGCGATTATATCAGATCGAGTTAGAACCTGCATCATCTAGAGATTCATGACAGAACTTTGTATTTACCTAATTATACCAAATGGAAACCTATTGCAAAGTGTTACAAAGTAATGATTAAAATGTTATCAATATTTTTCTAAATATGCTAATGCTTTTCACTTCATGGTTACACCACATGACATGTTTGAAAGAATAAGTATATTTCTAACTTGCCGCATGTATTTTAAAATGCATTTTGTAAAGAATGTTCTGGTTTATTCTGGTATAGAGTATGAATTTTTTGAGTTTTTTCACGTTAAAAAATAAATGAGACCTCACGTTATGTCAATCGAGTTTACACACTGCCTCCGAAACTTTTGTCCATCATAAAAAATTAAGATTAGGTTCGTTTTTCTGTGTTTTCACATCCGTAACAAGCATTTTGATAGGAAAGGATGACGAATATGAGAAAACCGAGAATTCATGAATTTGAGAATTCGTAGAGGTAAGGCCATTGCACACTGAGTATGAATTTTTCGACCGGAATTTTTGCACGTTAAAAAATAAATACAACCTCACATTATGTCAATTGATTTTACACACTTCCTCCGAAACTTTCGTACATCCAAAAAAATTCAGATTAGGTTAGATTTTCTGCATTTTCACATCCGTAACAAGCATTTTGATAGGAAAGGATGACGAATATGAGAAAAACGCATACGAAAATTTCGGACTCAGAGTGCAATGACCTTTATTCTTGGTTAGTTATTCAGCCAGATAGTTGACTAGTAAGGTTGACTAATTTGTGAGCCTGGACCACAAAACCAATCAATTTTAATTGAGATCTGAAAGCTGAATAAAAATGCTTTCCAGTGATGTATGGTTTGTTAAGATATGACAGTATTTGGAGACACAATGATTAAAAAATATGGAATCTGAGGGTGCAAAAAATCTAAATATTGAAAAAAAAATTGCCTTTAAAGTTTTTAAATGAAGTTCTTAGCAATGCATATTACTAATAAAAAATTAAGTTTGGATATATTTACAGTAGGAAATGTACAAAATATCTTCATGGAACATTATCTTTACTTAATATCCGAATGATTTTTGGCATTAAAGAAAAATCCACACTGTAAAAAGGTTTTCACCAGTTTCAACTTAAAAACTTAAGTTTAGCAGCTGCCTTAAAATTTTAAGTTATCAACTTAAAGGAGTAGTTCACTTTCAGAACAACAATTTACAGATAATTTACTCACCCCCTTTAGCCTGGGTGTCCCCATGCTGCCTTCCGCGCAGCGCGATTTTATTCACGCTGGAAGGTACCAAATTTTCACCTCAGATAGGGAACCAATCACAGAACGGGGAGGGAGCAGCAAGACGATGACGCCTTCTATGTGTCGCGACTCACCGAAGCAGTTTGTTTATAACTATGGATCCAGCATGGCAGCAAGTTATCATTCGATGCAGCCGTTCACGTCGCGCCTAAAAACATGTGGAAAACGCTAGGCGCGTCGCTTTCTCCTTTCCAAACCGCTCTGTAGCTTGCGCATGGAAAACGCGAGCGCGTCGCAACGGCGTCGCTTCCATTATGCGCACGCATACCATGCATCTACATTTGAAATAACGAACTTTAGCGTGCAAAAGATGCGACATGTGAACGGCCCCTTAGATAGTGTTCTAAGTAGTTTAGAACACAAGTTTATTTTGAAAAAAGAGCAACTTTTGGCGTTAAACCATCGCTCTGTATACGTCATCCGGTATGATTGAAACGATTGGCTATGAGCTACGCACAGGCGCATTTGATAGACATTCGTAGCGCCCAATAAACGGCTCTGGGCATTCGTAAACCACGCCTCAAATACGAGAAAATGAACATGTGGTTCCCAGACCACGAATCATGACGAAGTCATAACGTGGTCTGGCGTTAGCCAGGCTACACCCCCTTGTCATCCAAGATGTTTATGTCTTTTTTTTTCTTCAGAAATTATGTTTTTTGAGATAAACATTTCTGGAAATTTCTCCATATAATGGACTTAAATGGTGCCCCGATTTTTGAATCTTCAAAATGCAGTTTAAATGCCGTTTAAATGCAGCTTCAAATGGCTGTAAACGATCCCAGCCGACGAAGAAGGGTCTTGTCTACCGAAACGTTCGGTCATTTTCTTAGAAAACTATATTTTTATATACCTTTTAAGCACTGAAACTCGTCTGGCACTAGGGCTTGTAGTGCGCGTTCCCGACTTTACGTACTCACGTCGAAAGGTCACGCGTGACGTATGCGAAACTACAGACCCAGTGTTTACAAAGCGAACTTGAGAAGAGAGAAGAGCAACGCAATCAAATACTCTTTAGCAACAAGGTACAACATAAAGTACAACGATGTTGGACGACTTTGAAGCTGGAGGAGCACATGAGATGGAGTTTTTCACCGTTTCCTACCTTTTTGATACACAGGAATGCGACAGCCGCAGTGGCGACACAAGCCTCGGGCAGACCGCGTTCAAACGAGACGAGATGGTGGTGCAAGTGTGGAAAATGGCAGCCATTTCCAGCGGAGCAGGAATCTCAGTGCTGTCACGACTGGACCACATCTGTTCTACTGTTACAAACAATCGGCGAGTCAGGTGATGGGACTGATTCAAGCATTCGCTGCATTGCAGAGCACGGTGGACGCAGTATGTAAAGTCGGGAACGCGCACTACAAGCCCTAGTGCTGGACGAGTTTCAGTGCTTAAAAGGTATGTAAAAATATATTTTTCTAAGAAAATGACCGAACGTTTCGGTAGACAAGTGTCACGTTGGAGAGAGGAGATCTGGGTCCAAATGCAGGTAAGAGAATTTAATAAAACAAAACACAAACAAGCACAAACAAGGCCAACACGGCACACACAACTTAAACTCAAAAGAACAAAACAAGAACAAGGTCTAGAGCCGGGATCAGTAACACAGAAACAAACCACACAGAAGACAATGCAGCCAGAATGAGCAGTGAGACATGAGAGTTCTTATAGACCAGATAATAGTGAGCAGGTGTGAGTGTAATCAGTGCTAATGACAAGACAGGAGTGAACAATCAGGGAAGTGCAGTGCAAGGGGAACAGCGACCTCAGGTGGCTGAGGGAAACCCCACAGCCCAGATCATGACAACAAGACCCTTCTTCGTCGGCTGGGATCGTTTACAGCCATTTGAAGCTGCATTTAAACGGCATTTTAAAGATTCAAAAATCGGGGCACCATTTAAGTCCACAATATGGAGAAATTTCCAGATATGTTTATCTAAAAAAAATATAATTTCTTTATGACTGAAGAAAAAAAGACATAAATATCTTGGATGACAGGGGGGTGAGTAAATTATTTGTAAATTGTTGTTCTGAAAGTGAACTTCTCCTTTAAGTCATTTCAACTCACAAGTTAAATCAACTAATTTTATTGTAACTAGGGCTGTCGCGATAACCGCAATATCGCAATACCGCGCTATTGACGTGCATAACCGCAGAGGAATGCAACAACCGCAGCAACCGCGATATTTGCCTGTTTTCTTTTTTCCTAAGGATTTGCCCTTCTCACTTAATGCCTGTGCGCTGAATATTAAATTAGTAATAAGTTAGTAATGATAACATAATGTGTTTATTATGAGGCTCAGTAGATATGCACTTAACAAGCCTAAACAGACAGCGAATGAGAGAGAGATCGACTGAGCTTGTGCGATTACCTGCGTCTGTCTTTCAGATCGAGTCATGTATGTATGTGAAACAAGCTTGTCATGTCCAAGGAAAGTGAAATCTCTGTCTTAACATCGGTGCTCTGCTGGTCAGCTGAGCCTTTAAAAGTGGCGATTAAAGTAAAAATGATTTTTAACATCGTGTTTCATTACGTCTCTCTTTGAATAAATAAGCGTTTTTGAACGTATAGTTGAATGAACGGATTAAAGACTTACTCAAAGATAGTCTCTTGCCTCCATCTTGTGGCGTAAAAATGAAACTGCACTGACTGACAGCTCGCCTAAAACACGCAGGTGAAATACTGACAGAAAGTCTCTCGTCCAGTCAGACTCGAGGGTGCGCGCTAACTGTTATACACGAAGATTTCAGATGCAAAGCCTCTAAGTATGTCTGACATTTTTCTTCAAAATTTGCATTTCTTACTGGCTAGGTTTCTATGTAAGTACTGTTTACTTCACTTCATATATCAACGCGATTTGGTTTCGGTTTATTGATTTCTGAATATGACCTTACATTGTAACAGCCTACACACAATTATATGGCGGTAATACCGCATACCGCGCTACTGAGCCACTCAAAATTACCGCAAGGGAAATTCCTTAACCGCGACAGCCCTAATTGTAACAAGTTAAAATGACTTGTGGTTTAAGTTGATTTAACTTAAAATTGTAAGGCAGCTGCTAAACTTAACTTTTTAAGTTGAATCTGGTGAAAACCTTTTACAGTGCATAATTTTGACCCATACAATGTATTGTTGGCTATTGCTACAAATATACCTGTGCTACTTATGAATGGTTTTGTGATTCAGTGTCACATTTATCTAAACTATTTTTAAACACAACTTTAATATTTCAGCAAAGGATAAATTAGGACCAAAACACCTAGCAGAGGGTTGTAGCAAGCATGTTGTGCAGTTAACTACCTACTTCAAATCATTAGCTGTGAGCAGAATTTCTATAATTAAATATTCCGTTCAGGATTCTGGTCTGCATCTGGTCTGCATCTGATTGACTTGATAATTACACAGAACTTTTTTTAAAAACAGACTTCACAACTAGCCATCCCTCTAGCTCAGTAAAGCATGGCGGTAGCCATGCTGAGGTCAAAGGTTTGATTCCCAGGGATTGCATGAACTGACGAAACATATACCTTTAATGCAATTCTGCTTGAAGCTGCTAGCGATGCAGAAATTACACACTTGAGTGAACACTAAGCCTGTTGCAGTTGTTGGTAAGACGCTACTTTGGATGCCTTTGATGAATCTCTAAAGTCTCCAACACAAAGGCAAGCCAGAAAACAACCACTGTAGTGTGAGCTTGTGATTCTGTATGTACAGTCAGGAATGTGCATGTATCCCATAAGTCCTCACAGGGCTCACGACGCGCTCAAAGAGACAAGAGGACGCTTCTCAGACACAAGCCCTCGTGATGCCGCTATATCCAGAGCCCCCGCAGACCAGTGCGGAGACCTGATGACAGTGTTTCACCCGGATCACCGGCCCTGCACTGATTCACTGTGACGTGAGCAGCCTCTCCCTTCAGCTAGCGACTCTTTGTTTCATCTGGAGAACTTGCTTCAGTTTCTTTCCTTCGTGACCCTTCATGTGCCCTCGATGTATTTGTCAAAGCGCATCAGAGCGAGTGGGAGTCCTACAGGATCATTCACAAGAAAACAACCTGACTATACAGAGTTGAGCTTAAGTAGCCAAGAGGTAAGGACAACATAACTATACCAGATGGCTAGAGATTTAACGCAAGTGTCCTTAAAAGACTATACCGAATGGTACGATTGTGAGAAAGGTAGAAGAATGACAGATTTTGTCCCCATCACTTTCTGAAATAGCTCGCGGCAGGGATGAATCTAATATGATGATTGTCGAGCAGGAGTTTCATTTCATTTGTGTGTGTGGTAAAATGAGCAGTGATGTCTGCTCTGGAATTGTCTGCTTTTAATAGGGATGTCAGTCGATAAAAACGGTACCCAGTTAATTACAGGATCATGTTAATCAGAATTAATTGTTTTTTAATTATGCAGGCTGCACTGACTTCAAACAAAAACATTAAGGTGGTACTTCAATTAACGTGTAGGTGAGAATATACACCTAGAATATTCTCCATTTTTTTTTAATCAACCCTTTGCAAATAGCTTAACTGACAGGCCATCTGACCAATCATAATGCAGAATCCGCCATTTTGTCTGACAAACAACAGTAAATTAACTTCAGTGAACTTAAACTTGAAAAATTATGTATTGATATCTTTCCACGGTTGAAATAAAATACTTTCTGATGTTCATTCATCACGTGTTGATCTAATAAGACGATACAGTGATCTGTTTTTACAGTTTGAATTTCTTTCAAAAATGACATTTTAAAGCTGAAACCTTGTTTCATACTAGAAGTAACCTGCTCTGTCTTGTCTGTCAGCGCGTTGTCTGTTTCTTCTTTGCTCTGCGATGTATTTTTCTTAAATCTTAAATATTATAATACCATTAAAAAATGTGAGGTAAGAGTTTTTAAAATGTTTTAAATGAAGCCTCTTATGTTCACCAAGGCTGCATTTATTTGATTAAAAACTATAATATTGTAAACAGTTCCTAAAATTTAAACATACATGGTTTTCTATTTAACCCTTAAATGCATACCTTAGGTCATTCACTACCCTCTCCCTCCATTATTTCAAGTTTGACATCAACTTTCTTAGTATTCCTCAATCTATTCATTATAAACAATATAACAAGAAAAAAATAACTAAATATAAAAGATCTGTTTTCATATATATATATATATATATATATATATATATATATATATATACTTTTTATTTTTTTTTTGTAAAAGAGACCCCGAGGTGTGTAACAGTGTAAGTATATATCTGATGACTAAATATGTGCAATTCCCCTTTATTCCTCAAGGTTTAATAGACAATAATGATGTGATGTTTCACTCATTACTATCGCAGGCATAAAACAGAAAAATATCATGAACTGGTTTGAATGGCTTTACTGTAGAGCAATTACTGTACGCGATAAAATATAAATGTCACTGTTATTTGATGGTGGATGTGGTGAATAAACTGCCAGCGATCAAAATATTGACTTTGAAGTCATTGAAAACGATAGTTTTGAGAATAAGGCTGAGATCGTGAATATGAGCCAGATGCTTAATATACCGTGTAAGTGCGTTCTGAGGATGACGGGGATCATAAAATCATCTGTTCAAATTGAACCCTTAGGTAATGAAATATGCTTTATTTTATTCTTCTGTAATTGTTCCTAAAATATCAAGAGAGTTTTTTGCTATTGCAAAAGTTAGTGATCCATCCGTGCTGGATATATAGGTCCTGGTGGCTAAAGACCTGAATATGTAATAATTATTGGTGAAACATTTATGCATTTAAGGGTTAAATAAAATTTCTGTGATGATAAGCCTGTTACTCCAGTCTTCAGTGTCACATGATTTTTCTGAAATCATTCTAATATGCTGATTTGCTGCTCAAGAAACATGTTCTTTTTATTATCAACGTTGAAAGGAGTGCTGCTTAATATTTTGTGGAAACCATCAGACATTTTTCAACAGGGCCGCATTTATTTGAAACAGAAATCTTCTGTACCATTATAAATGTCTTTACTGTCACTTTTGATTCATTTAATGTGTCCTTGCTCCCTCAAAGTATTAAATTCTTTGGAACAGTACTGTATATATTACATTCTTTTGAACAGTATACTGTATATATCAAAAATGTGAAGGAAAACAGAGGTCACTAATATTTGAGTCTACTGTGCATCATTATCCTCACCAGACTTTTAAACTAGTTTGACAAGCAAGACTCAAAACCGCAGATAGATAGATAGACAGATAGACAGATAGATAGATAGATAGATAGATAGATAGATAGATAGATAGATAGATAGATAGATAGATAGATAGATAGATAGATAGATAGATAGATAGAGTCATCTGTTTCTGATAATCATGCAGCAGTAAGACTATGCTAATAATTCTGATATAAATGTTTGTGCTTTTATTCCTGAATATGTAATTGAATACTTGAAATGTTTAACCGAATAACTTCAAGTACTGTTCATTCTTTGGTCGCCTTTGTTCTATTGCTGTTATTTCTTTGATTGCATCAAATTTGATTCTGTTCCTTTTGTTCTTTATTTAAAAACTGATTGTTTACTTCTCTTGAATAATTACTTTAAACAATGTTTAGTTCTCAGAGAAATACCTGAAGGCTAAATGTTAGTGTTTTAATTCGGTATTACTAATATTAATAATGAAAAAGAATGTGATTTAGCAGCATAATTGTTTTTCTGTTGGTGAGTATGCAGAACTGTGAAATTTCACTGGGATTGCTACCAACTACTGAGATTTTGGTCCGGTGACAACCCTCGTCAAATGAACACAGAGCCAAACGCAAACAGGCTTCCTGAGCTGAATTTTGGATGTACGCTAGTGCATACCACATCAATATCTGTTCTCTAGTGCACTCACTTGGTATCTCTTTCTCTTTTCATCTCTCACTCTCTTTCAAATGCGTTTTCTTTTTCTTTGTATGACCTCATAATAAACAGATACCAACATGACAGGGATTTATTGTACAAAGAGGCTCTCTCTCTTTCAAACATGCTTCTCCATTGACCAGAATTGATTCTAATGGTGGACATGGTGAATACAGTCCGCTCGATACTGGAAACACTGACACTTCTGGAAACATTTCAAGACTGAGCTCAGAAGCAACGCTTTATACTAAAAATCCGAGGGGCAATTTTGCATCGCCGTGTGGCCGGAAGATTATCTGCACCTGTCAAGAATTTAGCGCACATGGTTTTGCAACGGTTTATATGTATCACAGCAATAAAGACTTTTATTAGACTCCGCTTTCTTGCCCTCTTTGAAATGAAAATAAATATCCGCACACAATCTCTTTTATCTCTGTCAGTATTCATTACTGCAAGAGGGGCAAATAGCAATGCGGCGCAGTTTTTCCATTTAACCTCACTAGCTCCGCTAACCCTCGCTCAATCATTCAGGGCACAGGCGGTGATGGAATTGACTTTTCTTGGGTCTTGAACCTCATTGTAATAACAACAGTCCAAATTAAATGCCGCTAATCTATTAACACGTTAAATTGGTCAGTTTGTAAGACACTCACAATCATAGCCTAGTGGAGAAAAACAAAACCAAAACCAAATGTCATTTCCCAGGGCAACTCATTGCCAGTTTGAGAAGATCAATCATTGTATATTACAAAATAAATTGACTTTTTAATAAAAACAATATAAAATAAGCATAAAATTTGCATTTGAGAGTCTTTACGCAGCTCTGTTTCAATTACAAGTTCATAGTGACTACACAAAAACAAAAAAACAAAAAACAAAACAAAGCGAGAACCATTAAAGTAGCTCATGTAGCAAATTATTTGTTTATTTTCAATCTGTAACAGTCTGGTATATGCAGTCCAACAGACACGCTGCTGTTTATTCTGTCATCAATTTTAATTAAACAACAATATTGTTGAGAAAAGAATAGATATCTTTAGTAGCTTTATTCAGTCCTATAATGAAAAGAATCAATATTAATGAATGTTTTAATTTATGATCATGCAGTGAAGACGGTACCAACAAATGTTCTTTATTACTGACTTGAACAAATACTTTTATGTTAAGGTTTAATGTTCATTGTTATACTTGAAGGCTAAATGTCACTGTTCTAAATTTAAATGGTTAATATTTATATTAATACCTAACATTTTAATTAAAGGAGTGTGTTCAACAGCACATTACTGCACACTGAAATAGGTATTAAGACATTCACTTGTTTTTTGTATGAAACTCTTTTTGTTTCTGACTTTCTGACTTTAGAAGATAAAAACATTTTTTTTTCATATGGGATATATATATATATATATATATATATATATATATATATATATATATATATACTGTATATATTTATATGTTTTGTGTGTGTGTGTGTGTGTGTGTGATTTTCATTACCCTTCAAATTTTGCAAATTTAAATTGCGAACTAAAAATAACATCAATTTCGCAACTAGACTTTTGACTACACAATGCTTGAATAAGAGGCTTTGCTTGCCATTAAAGCTTGGATAACCCCTTATTTATATCGCCATGACTTAACGCAGGAGGAAAAAGTTACATTTTAGTTGCATAACAGCAGTTAATAGAAACACCATCATTTTGCAACAGTTTTTTTATCGATATTTATACAACAGTTCTTTCTGGTCCTCGAATCTGATTGGCTGATAAGAGTGAGATAAAGAGTCCAACTGAACTCCAACAGCCGTTTGTACTTGTATCACTCCGCTTGTTGTACTTCTTACAGCGTGTGTCATGGCGGACGCCCAAATCCACTGTAATTTTATAATACTGTTTTTGTGTCATGGAATGTAGTTTTAAGAGGTTTTTGGGAGGAGATGTTCTTGTTTATAGTTCAAATATGCAGTTTCCTAATAACGATAACGTCTATTTGAAAATTTTTGTTGACGTTTTTGGACATGCAAGTTCCAGATCGACAGCGACCGCTTAGTGCTCATGAATCCGCCCAAGAGCGCCTTACCTCGGCCAGATCTGAAATTTAGCGTTAAATATGAGATATAATTCATTTTGGGTAAACCTAACAGGTTGTCTTTGGTCTTATTAAACTATTATTTGTTCCAAAGAAGATTTTTGTACGCCTTTGTTCATTTGACTGAATTGCCTATCATCTTTTATGAAGTCTGTTATTGTTTATTAAACATTATTGTTCAATAAATAATATTTTATATAAAAAATAGTAGAATTTAATACTGTATTTTATATAAATAATAGTAGTATTTAAAAGTAAACAAATGCACTGAGTAGCGCTGTCTTCAGAAAACACATTTAACAGATGAAAGGGTAGTACGACAAAGATAACGCTTTCCTCTGTGGACATTTAAACTAATGCTTCATCGTGAATATGAAGAATGAATGCTGTATCAGATGCAAGTAATCACGATTGCTCAGTCCATCTCTCTTTCATAATACTCTACCACAAATCACAGCACAGTGAGCTTTTAATGCAGTAATACAATAAGTTTTTAATAAGCTTTCAATTAAGCAACTCAACATCCTTTCGTTAATAGTTCTAGTCTTCCTTTCACTTATGGGGAGGGCTCATTGGAAAAGTTTGTGGATCTGCACTTAGGATCCAAAATAGGTCATTTTATAGTGACCCTTATCATACTGAAGTCCAAATTGTGATTAAGGACATATCAAAGGGCTCCATCGAAATATTTTGCTGGGGCCAAAAAGAATAACTTGCTCACAGACATTCAAATTAAATTAAACACAATTAAAAAAAAAAAAAAAAATCTGTTGTGTTTACTGTTTTACATCAAAAAATGTTTTAGAAAATGGATGGATGGGTAGATGGATGAGTAGAACAACTACAAAATGTAAATGTGACGTTTTCGAATTAGTAACGGAGGCTTGGGCTCAGTTGTTTAACAAATGATTATGTGTTGCAATCAAACTTGTAGAAAAATTGTGTAGTGCTGTATGCTGTCGAACTGTTGTATAAATGCAATATCACACTCGTAGACGTGAGACATTACTATATATCAGCATGCTGCGAGTACCTATGGCCGAATCACAGCAGTGCTGATATACAGCCATATGTCACGTCTACATGTGTGATATTGCTCATTTATAAAACATCACACAAGTTTTACGCAAATCTGTAATGGAAACGCACCTACATATAGTAACTATTAGGGATGCGCTCAAATCCGAATACGTGATGGGAGAAAAAAATATGTTTCAGTGCTTTCTCTCGCAATTATATTGTCGGGTAGCTACACTGTATATAAATCGCGGGCATTAGGAAGCCGATATTAATATGCGGGTCATTTAAAATTGCTTGTGGATACGCGAACGCTTTTCAATTTCACTTTCAAAATCCGAGATTACACATAATCTGTGTTTACCATGGATTGGCAGTACTCACCACACATTTTAAAGGATTTGATGTGTGTCAGCTGTGCTTAGGATCTGCAAATAATTTGCCATCATTCTATCAATCCTCTCTCCTTACTCTTTTTATGTGGTAAGTGAAATTTTATGTACTGTAATGTAACAGGCTACAGCTAGCAAGCAGGTAACCATGTCCTTTAATGACTCCGTAGAATGCGTTATTCATTTTCTGTGCCTTTCCGAATACGAATTCAGAGATTATCCCTAGTAACTAATCTTGTTGTATGCAAATGAACTGCCTGAAAATTCAAAAATTCTCCTTATGAGTTCCAACGAACAGCATGTGGGTTTAGACCAGCATGAGAATGAGCAAATAGTGACAGAATTTTCTTTTTTGGGTGAACTTTCTCTTTCTAACGCCACGACTGAATATACGGAATCAATTCTGAACCTGTGAGCGGAAGAACTTTTGTAGCAAGTGCGAAGAGTGAATCAACATTTATATTTTCTCCGCAAGCCTTGTACAAGTACACTCACGCATATATGCAAACACACACGTACCAGTTTCAGAAACACACCAGGGGCTCGTGAGTTTCCACCTCAAAGCAGCAGTCAATTTGTTTTGCAAGGAAGGTGCGATGCAAAGAAACATCAAGCGCACGAGACGGCTGCAGGGCCGCTCGCTACGTCGCTAGCATTTGAAGAAGCGCAGACGAGATGGAAGACAGCGAAATAAGAGGGAAAGGAAGAGAGCGAAACACAAGTGACATCAAACAGCCACACATTCCCGCACGCGCAGAGTCTGGGCTGGTGGGGAGAGCTCAGCGTTTGTCCTAATCAATACCCAGCACAAGGCATTGAGATGCAGCCAGGGGCTCCCAGCCAGGCAAACGTCCAGGCCGACTGCCAAAGGATGGAGGGAAGAGTGCTGGAGGAGGAGGGGGGTGATGGGACAGGAGACAACTTCACAATCTGAAACATTTCCATCCGTAGCCACGATGGGTGTGCCATACTTTCAGAAATGTCTTCCTGTCACTTATGGGGAGGGCTCTTTGGGAAGAGATTGTGGATCTGCGCTCAGGATCCAAAATAGGTAATTTTATAGTAACCCTTATGATTAATGGACTTATCAAAGGGCTCCATCGAAATTTTTGCTGGGGACAAAAAAACAACAACACTTGCTCACAGACATTTAAATGCATACTTGCATTCTGACTAAAATTGTAACACAATTAAAAAAAAAAAAAAAAAGAATTCTGTGCTGGCTGAGCTACCAAGCAAGCTTGTTTCACCCGGAAAGCAAAATATGGAGCTGTAATCATAACTGTGTATGAAAACGATTACAAGTGCTCGTTGTTTTACTGCCTCTACTGTTAATTTCTGTTAGAAAAGCAGTGTTTATGTACTTATTGGTAGATAATTCGTGAAAAAGTTCCCACAGGTATGTTTTAGTCATGAGATCAGGTAGGACAAAAGTTACATTTAAGATGTGAATTATATATTACAATTTTATATATCAAAATAAAATCTTGAGAAAATACTAGCCTAGCTACTTACAAATCTGCCCTACAAAAACCAAACCAAACTGAATTTGTGTATAATTTTTAATATTTATATTATGAGTAAGGCTGTCAGTTTAACATGTTATTAACATAATTAATTATAAATTAACATGTTAAAAAATAACGCAATTAAAATAAAAGGCGTTTGCAGTTTAAATGTTTATGTGTAATAAATTGTGTTGAATCAAATAAAATATTTCTTTCTAAAGCTATTCTAAACAATTTGTAATGTCGACTTGATACTTTCTCATTTAACACAATAATAGTTTTGTGGGTTTTTTTCACAGTCAAATTTATTTCACAATTAATTTGATTAATTAATCGTAACATGTTATTAATTAGATTACAAATTTCAACTAACAGCCCTAATTAAGAATATATGATATTTCATTACTTGATGGTATATAGTGCATGTCATGGAATGACAATATTACAGTAGTAACATTTTGAGCCAAGATTACAAATTTAAAGTCATAAAAGCAAGAGTCTAAGTGCATATACTGTATCTACTCAAGGATTGTTTAGTAAAGTTTTAGGAGTATACTAGCATTTACAGTGTAGACACCCTCAAAACAGACAGGCGTGGACTAAAATGCCAAAAAAAAATTCTATTTTACACGATCTTTAAGGTGAAAACCTTGAAATCTTTAAAAGACTACTCAAAATGGTTCGCAGCAGAGCTTTGTGTTGAGAGCTTTTTGTGTTACAGAGAGAAAGAGCTCTGATGAACTGAGTGCACAAGATTGTTTTATGGGATTTATGGGTAAAATTATCCATGTTATGATTGGCCGGGCTTGGATTGAACACCTTTTTTGAGCACGCACGGCCAGAACAACAGCGCTCAGTCTTTTGTGCACATAAATGGGTTCATAGCGCTGGAGCTTTTCAGAAAAGAACGAGGCTTGCATCTCTTTTGCTTTCCTCTTCCCCTCTACCCCCCCCCCCTTTCAATCTTTCTATCAATGTCTCTATCATACGGTCGTGTTGCCACTTTGCTATTTTATTCACAACACAAGAATGCACTCCCGGTTTCCCAGGAGGATGACGCTGAATAAGGGAAAAGATGTAGAGGGCTTTGTTTCTAGCTGCTGTTTCCCTTCAGTCAAGCTTTCTGTTGTTTAAATGTTTACACTGAACAGCCCAGAGGCTTGAAACAAGCTTGTATGCAGCAGGAAAATGACACTTTGTCAGAGTTTCATCACATTTTCTCCTTTCCAAAGCAATTCTGCCATGACAAGATCGCTCTGAAAGATTTGCTAATTTCATTTCGATGCTAAGCATGTCAGTGGCCAAGGTCTCTTCAGAAGACACTCACTGTGCATTGCGCCTATTCAGAAACAACCTTCACTACATAAAGACTTTATAAGGACACACACCAGCCATTTCCACTTTGACTCGTGCAAAATTCGCACCGAATTTCTTAGCAAATTATCTTCAAGCAAATGCACACGCAGAGAGTTTATTAAGCCTATAATGCCACTGGCATTTTCCCCTCTCTGTTGCAGTAAACAACCAGAAAATGAAAACCAAATTCACTCAAGCTGATGCTCTTTTATTTAAACTAGCCCTGAAATAATGAGTTTCCTCCAAAGGCAGGAATTTCATTATTGACATCCCTCTCATCAAGCATTCAATCTTACAGCATTCAGCTTCTGTTTCCACCCACCTTAAATATCAAATGGTTTGCCTCCGAAACAGAATTGTAAAGATTCTATTACAGCTTTCTTTGCTTTGTAAATTGATTTGAGCTCAGGTACAGAACAAAGCCCTATCCTTAAAAGAGAAAACTTAGGCTTGATCGTATTGGTTCAGTGGTTCTAATGAATCCCACACACCTTTGATTACGTCAACAGAATGGAAACCCATTTCAGAGGCGTTGTTAGCTTATAAATAAACAATATGCAAACAAATGTTACAATGTTACCATACAGGACCGATTTTGTTCACACAAAACTTCCCACACTCTTAAAAATAAAGGTGCTTTAAAAGGTTCTTCACAGCAATGCCATAAAATAACCATTTTTGGTTCCACAAAGAACTATTTTTACCTTTCTCTAATCCTTTTCGTGAAACAGAAAGGTTCTTCAGATGTTATAGGTTCTTTATGGAACCATTTAGACAAAAAAGGTTCTTCTATGGCATTGTGAAGCACCTTTATTTTTAAGAGTGCAGTCAAAAATGACCAGCCTTTAAAAAAAGGCTCATTAATTTCTTGTTATACCAAATTATTACCAAATATTGGCCTATGCACCTCTCTTTTTGACTGAATATTGTTTTTTTCCACTCAGAAACAAAGTATAAAAAGGCTTGTCACTTTTGACCAGCAACAACGAATTAGTTAAAGGATTTTCAGCACAGCACAAGGGTTACGAAAGTAAACAGGGTCAGTTTTGTATGTTGTCATTAAATAATACATCAAATTGAATGATATTGTGGCTGGCATCCCAGCAAGCACGAAACGTTTCAACAACATTTCAGTGTTGTGTTTTCGTTCCAGTTAGGTCATATCACAGTAAAACATAAAAAATTATCTAGAGGAGAGAAAAAGCCTGCACGCTGCAGTAAATTGCAAGAAATATGAAACATTTATTGAAACAGCCTGTCATGTGTGTGACCTTCATCAGCCATTTTTTTCTTCGCTCTTTGAAATATTCTCTATGTCCACTGCACCTGCTTGCAAACATTGATGTGCTTATGTGTGTATGCGTGTTTATAGATCCATATACAGTCACATTTTGAGTTATTTCTCACTATTAAACAACTATTTACTACGAATTTTGCCTCAATAAACTCAAAGCCTTACCTTTAAAAGAAAAAAAAACGTAGCTGTGATCGTATTGGTTCAGTGGTACTACTAATCCCACACAGTTTTGGTTACGTCAACAGAACGGAAAACCATTTAAACCATCTAAAACAGTTGTTGTTAGATTTTTAAAAAAGTAACAAATGTTACATTGGTACTGGATTAGACCAAAACCTACAGATTTTGTTCACACACTCTTAAAAATAAAGGTGTTACACAATGCCATAGAATAACCTTTTTGTCTAAATGGATCCATAAAGAACCTTTAACATCTGTTTCACAAAAGGTTCTTCGTGGTTCTTCAGATTATATAAAGGTAAGAAAGAGATGGTTCTTTAAAGAGCCTTTGACTGAATGGTTCTTTGTGGCATCACTGTGAAGAACCTTTTAAAGCACCTTTATTTTTAAGAGTGCAGGGCATGAACAATATAATGAACAACTTCCTAGTCAAAAAATCACCATTTTGAGTAATTTCTCACTATTAAACAACTATTTACTACGATTAAACTATGAATAAACTCCTAATTTGCATCCTAACTCCTAATTAACAGTTAGTGAGGTGTTTAGGTATTTAGTAAGGGATCTAAAATATGGTCATGCAGCTTTAAAAGTACTAATAAAATATGTTAGTAATATGCATTCTAATAAGTAATTGGTCCCAAAACTAAACTGTTACCCCAACCCCGTACCAAAACTTATCAACTACATTACAAACTACTACACTGTAAAAAAAAAAAAAAAAACATTTGGTGAATCAACTTAAAATAATTTGTTACCTGGCTGCCTTATAATTTTAAGTTCAATCAACTCAACAAAAAAGTTCAGTCGACTTAAAATGTTAAGTTGTACTAAGTGACAACTTAGATATTTAAATTGATTCAAGTTAAAATTTTAAGGAGGCAGGGGAACAAATTATTTTAAGTTTACTCAACAATTTTTTTTTTTTTTTTTTTTTTTTACAGTGTAATAGGCAGAATTTTAGGTATAATCATAGTTAAAGTGCTCCTATTATGCTTTTTCAAAAATGACCTTTCATGCGGTGTGTCATGTAGCTGTAGGCGAACATAAACTACCTGCAAAGTTTCGAAGCCAAAAGTGCACAATAAATAAAGTTATTGTCTATCAAAAAAAAGAGTCGGTTCACTTTTGCTTAAACGAGTCGTCAGGAATTCGAATCTTTTTCTGTTACGGCCGCACGTCACGAAGTAACACATTTGCATAATGTCCGCCCACATTCTACGTCTCAACAACTTGCCCGCCCACAAACACAGTAATATTTCCATGTGGTTAACATCATGTCGAGAAGACGCTTTATTCTACGCTGTGAGAGTACATTTGTTTTATAATCACTTCCAAAAGATTAATCTACAAAGAATCAGTGGTTAACAATTCATTTTTTCAGTAACACCCCAGCAGTACAATTCCAATCTTGTGTTCCCGTCATTTTACTGAGGACTGCTTTAACAAAATTTGGAGTAAAACGCAGGATTCACCAAACGCTTGCTCTTATAAGATGGATCAGTGGCCAGTTTATCAGATGCTTGCTCCTCTGAACCTCTACCTGTAAGTATGATTAATTATTGATGATTGTATTCTCTAGCGATCGTTCAAAATACGTAGTTGTGTCTAGCTAACCGGCTAACTCGCTTCTATAGTTATGTTGTTCAGCTGTGGGCCCACTGTAGTCTAAAAATGTTTGGATTGATGCCGTGTCGCGCCGCATCCAGTGTAGACAGCATCATAGGTTCTATTGTATTTTGTCGCGCCGCGCTGCTTGTGTTCGGTGTAAACATGGTGTCAGTTTCTTGTCGATCAGCCACTTCAACCGTTTTATCATCAGACTCAGTAAGGTACAATCGATACCATCTTTTCTATGTATTGACAAGTCTCCAGGGCTGTCATTCAGTTATGGCAATGGGCTCTACGTTTCCTACACGCCCTGTACGCGCCGCAGTAGACCAATCCAGAGCCATATAGAGAGCTCTCTCTATGGCTCTGGGCCAATCTTAAAGCACTGCGCCGTCTGACCAATCACAGCAGTGAGGGCTCACGGAAAGGAGGGGTTTAGAGAGACTGATTCTTCTAACTGCTTCGCACGAGTCGTTTACGAATCATTTAGAAATTAGGTAAAATTAAATCTATTTTTGGAGAAAACTAAAGTGTTTTTTGACCCTGCATACATGTAAACCTGTTTTAAGAGACTAATACAACAATATTAACAACCTTTAAACTAGCATAATAGGAGCACTTTAATAGTTAGTTCATAGGGAGGGTTATGGTTAGGTCAAGGCAATGTATCTCTACTACAAAGATCTAACTGGAATGTCTGTGGAATGTTTCATTTAGCTTTTCAAATAATGTTTCTGTGCATTTCAAAAATGCAGCAAAAATATGTTTGCATATAGAATGCATGCTTATGATCAAAATAAAACTAGATTAAATTTTACCATTTTTGGAAAAGTTTGTTCACTTTTTATTTCAAGTTCAAAGGCAACTTTATGCCAACAGCAAACAATTTATCAGCCTGCCAAACACTGCACTTAAGTAAATTGTGATTATTCATATTAATTTGACTCGGAAGAGAACAGTGGAAAAGATGTTTTGAATGGGTACACTAGAAATAAATAGCTCACTCATGCAAATATTGTTCAGTGCACACACACACACACGCACACACACACACACACACACACACACACACACACACACACACACACACACACACACACACACACACACACACACACACACACACACACACACACACACACACACACACACACACACACACAGTGAGTCTGAAAGAAAGCCAGGTTTTTAATTTTGAAACGGTGTTGTGTTTTTTACAGCATTCAGCGTTGAATTTTCTGGGGTTTTGTACAATATCTCATTTTACTAACAATGGTCACTAATTTTACCAATGTCATTAATCTTAAACACATTTAGATGGTCAGGTTCAAGACTCTCACAGTTAAACCCCGCAGACCAGCATGATTTCTCTGCAGGTTTGCCGCCGGGTTAGCTTGTAAACAAAGCTTTTTGAACAATGACATCTTGACATCAACATCCCACAATGGAGACCAGCGTTCCAAGCACAACATAAGAAGTGATGGTCATGAAAAATCCCTGAACAACGCAAAATGTAGCACATCGTCAGCTCCAGCAGATCAATCCTTGTATTTCATAGACACATTGACTACTGTGTAAACACTACACAGCATCAGCCTTCAGCCTACACAACCATCTACCATCAAGTGCAGTGTTATGTTTGGATGTGATACATACTGAAGCATACTGAGTTAAACACTTTGTGAAGAAACATTGATATGTTCTCGACATAAATAATGTTGTAGTGAAACTGAACACTGTAGCAATATTAAGAGAGCAGCCGATTACGAAACTGAAGGGTTCTCATTATCATCATCAAGCGAGCAGCTTCCAGCAGCTGGTCGTTGACAGAAACTGCTTCCCTACTGATTGGAGCCAGCCTGAGATTCCGGAGCCAAATGATGTTTGTAAAAATCTGCAGGATTCAGTTTAACAGAGAGTTTTAAAAAGGTTTATGAATTAATCCTTGTTTGCACCAACTGACTATTGAGACAGAATCAAACCCGATAACAACGGAGTAATATAAAAAGACACTGTTTGAGGTAGAACGATGAAACGGGTTCTTTCGAGCGCTTACAACGAACGAGTAGCAAACAGTCGGATCTCCTCTGGGACTGTATTAGGAGCTGGCATTTCATGGATGCAATGCTAGATCTGACTCTCGTTGGCCTCACACAAACACTGACAGTCATACCCCCTCAGGCTCACTGCAATTACTAGGCAGGGGCTCTAAAGTCTAAACTTATCTGATTATATTTCCATTCTGCACTATCCAAACAGTTTTACCGCTCGAACGAGTCCGTTTAAAAGCCTCCTGGAGCGAGATACAGGCTCCGTACAGTCAGTCTACAGGTTCTCTAATATTAGGCTACAATCGCATTTGGTCTCGAGGCAGATTAGCGGGAGCCACCGCTCTGATAAGAAGCAAAGTTTGACATCCAGTAATGAAAAAACAGACGGAGCCTTTCAGAGGTCGACGTGCCTCATTTTGAGCCATTTATTCATTCCTCAGTCTACTGGCTGTATGAATAAACATCAGCAGACAGCAGCAGCGAGGAACGAGGAAGAGCTACCGCGTTAGACGGCATGGGATCGCAGGAACCAGGCTGTCAGTCTGTTTCACCTGGGGGGCTTGCGCAGGGGCAGAAAACGCCGAGCGTTTTGTCAAAAATTCACGAGACATCTGTTGCCATGCCGGGACCTTGCTTCGAAGACGTTTAATTAAATAAGTGTCATGGCGCGTACATATAAATATGCCGCAACCGGTGCACGAGCGCATAATTATGACAGGGCATCTAGGGAGCTGCGGTCTTCCATGCTCATTATGGCCCATCTGGGACATCAAAAAACAGCACTCGAGTCCCATGTGTTCATATGGGAACAATCTTTAACTGGTGCCCTCAAAGGAGGGAAACATCCGCATGGTGGCGAATTTAAACTACCACGACTGCGGCTCGAATCTCCTGGAGGTTTTGAAGGATTAGTTCACTCCTGAATTAAAATTTTCTGATAATTTACTCACCCCAACGAAAAGAGATAAAGGTTTTTGAGAAAAACGTTCCAGGATTTTTCTACATATAGTGGACTTTGATGGGGATCGGTGGGTTGAAGGTCCAAATTGCAGTCTCATTGCAGCTTCAAAGCTCTACATGATGAATTAGAGTCTTATCTAGCGAAACAATTAATCATTTTCTAAAATAAATGAAATGTTATATACTTTTTAACCACAAATGCTCATTTTGAAAGTCGTCGTGAAAGTGAAAGAACTATACACTTTTGCACTTTACACATTAAAAATAAAGGTGCTTCATGATGCCATAGAATAACTTTTTTGTCTGAATGGTTCCATAAAGAACCTTTTTGCTTCACAAAAGGTTCTTTGTGGCAAAAGAAGGTTCTTCAGAATATAAAAAGGTAAGAAAGAGATGTTTTTTTAAGAACCTTTAACTGAATAGTTTTTTGTGGAACCAAAAATGGTTCTTCTATGGCATCGCTGTGAAGAACCTTTTAAAGCACCTTTAATTTTAAGAGTGTAGCTCTACGATGCATGTCCATGACTTTACGCATTACGTAATCATGTTGGAAAAGTCATGCGTGGTTAGTTCTCACAACTTCAAATTGCCCGACAAAGTTGTTTTACCTTTTTTTGTAAAGGGCGATGGACTTTCTTTGCACGTTCTCTTTGGAAACACTGGATCGGTACTTCTGCTTACGTCACATGCAGATCGTTTCTCTAGATAAGACCCTTATTCCTTGGCAGGGATCGTGTAGAGCCCTTTGAAGCTGCATTGAAACTACATTTTGAAGTGAACTAATCCTTTAAGGCAAATGGGTCAGATTCCCTTTATTTACGTGACTCTGTCAATGTGTATGAATGAAATGCGGTTGACATCTTGACATATGCCTGCGCGCACACGTTATCCTGATTGAACAACAGAGCAGGCAGTTTTAATCGCATAAAGATGTGGATTCCACCCGAATTCATTTTTGTAAGCATGGAGGATTATCAAATATAATCAGAAGATTTAAAGATGGCTGACAGCTGTCATATGATGCAACAAAGTGCCACCAAGACATTGTTTCGAAAATGCGATACAACAGTCGGGATTAGCTCAAAATCCAAGGAATAAACTGTCCACACAAACACAAATGTTCTGGGGCATATCCATGCTTTTTTTTTTCCTCAGAGAGTTCAAAAGGCATTTCTGTACTGGTTTAATAGCAGCACTCTCCAAAGGTGGTTAGCCTCGCGAAGGGGTTTCTGCTTTTCAATGAGCGCAAAATAAGTATCACTCTGTTGGAGCCGTCTCTTTTTGCAGACTCCATCAGGTATCCTGGTGGAATTAGAGCCCGAATCGCTATTAAACGCAGCACGAGAAACATATTCAGCCTTTGGGTGGAAAAAACAAGCACATGCCACCTCCGCGTCCCCAGAGACCTCTTCAGCTTCTGAGCCCTCCTAATTTATGGAATGCTCCGTGTTCCCCACCCTCCGCAAGGATGACTGATCCCATTCTGCCGTATCCTGTGCGCCAGTCACGCTGATACTCATTAGCGGGAAGCTTCAGAACAAATACGGAGGCCCCGTGGGGGGAACGTTGGGCATCAGAGGCTCGTCGCTCCCCAATGGAGGTTAATGCCACCCTCCGTGAAGGAAAGAGCCTCCGACTTGCTGCTGCCGCTTCTTCTTCTTGCCACCCTCTGTGACAGGTACCCATTTGGTCTTTCGGGGCAGCAAAGTCTGGCAGCTTCAAGTGGAGCCGAGCAATTGATCACCAGAGAAAGACTTGAGGTGAAAAGGGTTCAGAGAGCTTTTTCTACCCATTGACCAAAGTGCTGGGTTTCCTTTTAGTCACCGCTAAGCTCCCTTAAAGCTGTCCAAGGGCATTGAAAGTACACTTAAGGATGAAAACAGGGATCTGATCAATACGAGGAAAAACAAAGCTGCCCTCAACAGCTCTAAACAAACATCGGACAGACCTTGTCTATAGTGTGTACGCTTCATGACAGGATGCTAATAAGTGTCAGCAACACCATGCCATGCATAATAGGGGACGCCTGAACGCTTCTTAGATAAGATAGGGGGTCGTTTATACCACTATGTGGCCTGTTCAAAGCCCGACATGCAGAAGGATTATGCCGCTTTTAGCACTCCAATGCTTAGGGCATTGTAATTATCAGATGCACCCCAGCCTATCCATGCCTCTTCACAGTGAATGAATCACCAGTGCCAGTACTTTAAGATCTGTCAACCAGGATGGATCACTGGGCTGTATATCAGCCATCTGCCTGCAGATGCCGAGGCCATTTTTACAGCAGCTAATAGATGAGAAATGCACCCCGTGGACAGAGCAGAACACCTTGTCAAAAGGTAAAATACCCTCAGGAGCGAACTGGAAGAACGAGCAATGGTATGACACTCTGGGAGATAGATAGTAGACTGATGCAATTATATTGTTGGTTTATGTAGCTGCTCAACAAGTCAGTTTAAATCAACATATCATTTCTCATGCTCATATTTATTTTATTTATTTGGATTATTTATGATGATTAATTGCTATAATTGTGGATCCCTTAGGGATGTTCAAGTCAACAAGTGTCATATAATGTGTGTGTGTGTGTGTGTGTACCTGGTATTCATCACGTTGTGGGGACCAAATGTCCCCACAAGGATAGGAATACCAGTAGATTTTGACCTTGTGGGGACATTTCTCAGGTCCCCATGAGGAAACAGGCTTATAACTCATGCACAATGAGTTTTTTTGATGAAGTAAAAGTGTGCACAATCTCCTGTGAGGGCTAGGTTTAGGTGTAGGGTAGGTGTAGGGCGATAGAAAGTACGGTTAGTAAAGTATAAAAACCATTACGCATATGGAATGTCCCCATAAAACATGTAAACCCAACGTGTGTGTGTGTGTGTGTGTGTGTGTGTGTGTGTGTGTGTGTGTGTGTGTGTATAAAACATTAAATATAAAAAAATTCCACACTTTATACAACTTTTACTAAGAATAATCAATATAATTACTAAAAAATAAATAGATGATGTGCATTTTCCTTTCACAAGGCTCTCTGTAGATGTTGAACTTTATATACTGACATGGTGAAATGACCGTTTTAATCTGACAAATGCACACAGTTCTTAGCCGATTATCTCAAATTGGCTAAATATCAGCAGACTCATTGTACTTCCGCCTACCAAATGGGCAAGACAGCATGATAATTGAAATGAGACGAATCAAAACAAATTAATTCATGATTTTCCTTAAGCTACGCACACAACATGGCTTGAAAAAGCTTGCATCCATTATTGCGTTTTGGCATTTATGTCATTTTCTAGGATCTTGATCACAAATGAGCTGAAATAAGTGTCTTGTTCTCTTCCCTTTTCAAACTTTACCCATTGAGTAAGTGTGATCTAGGAGCTACTAACACAAGTGAACTGTAATGTGCAGTATTCAGTATTGATGCTGGGTGCCTGTGATCTCTCCATCCCATGGGACTGTTCTACAAGTGATGGGGCATGTTGACCATTGCTAGAGACCACAGGGTAATGCTTCAACCACATCTGTCAGGTTATCACTTACAAATTCACAGCAGCAAATATACAGCTAACTTCATTGTTAAATAATTCATGTTTTATTCCCAATGGAATACTAGCCTAATAATATTGCTATTGATAAGTTTAAAATCTTAAAAGCCATCTGGAGATTTCAGCTTCACTAGTATGCTCTTTAAACAGGATTCATGTTTGATCCCGTTAGAATTGGTTCTAAATTATGACTGGAATTCCATTCGCATTCAGTAAGGATTCTTTCCATAAATCCTACACATCACTGACTCGCAAGCTCGGAGTCTCAGGGGCCACCATAAGATCGGAGACGCTTACCTTGCGCCCAAGTGTTATTGATGAATGAAAACATCAGAATCCACCCGGCGCTCCACTTCAGAGTTAACGCGCGCCTTGACATGATGCTCCGACACGTCTGTGAGTCCGCAGCACGCGTTCGCCCGCGCCGCGCTGGATACATGTTGCGCCGTAGTCCCGGTTTCCCCAAAGCAATGCGAGACACTGAGCGCGTCCAAAATCGGCGCTTAATAAGGAAGAGTCTATAAATCAGTCTGTACGCGTCAGGCGCCAATAAACTGCTGCAAAGTCCGATGAAGCAAAGTTTAAGAACTGTACAAACAGCACGACTTTAAATGACAATCATTGTATTATTTTGTTAATTATTTATTCACGTTTACAAAAAGTTAGACAATGAGAATTGAGCTAGGTTCAGATGAATTCAATCATTTGCGTTCAAATGAGTGAATTGATTCCGCTGCATCCCTGCGCGTCATGAAGCATCTCTCAAAGTGGATGCTCTGGAAAAAGACACTATAAAGCCACTGCTGGAGAAAAGTAAGGGCTGAAGTAGTGGAGCCTCGGTAAGGAAATATTCCGTCCTGTATCTTGGATGTATTCCCCCAAAAATGCAGTGTCCGTGTCCTTTCAGCACTGCGAGCAACAATGTATGAGAGTGTCTGATAACTCAGGGCTGAAGCCGAACTCCTTCACTGCGGGATGTCGCCACCACGCGGCGGATGAGAGAACCGCATCTTCCTATTACGACGTATTTACGTTCCTAATAGATCCACCCGGCATCATTCAAAGTTTGGACGTTCGTACCGCGGCGAGACCTTGTTTAGGAAAATGTCAAGGGTTTATAACTCAAACACGCAGCGAGCTCTGCTTATCTTTGAACGTTTTATTAATTACTAGAGAGTTGCAATTAGTTCAAGCTGTCCACAATTTCCCACAGGATGCCAGAATTATAACTCCATGTAACTCCACAGTGCAAGTTCTCTGTTTGCCAAGTGAGCACAAGCTCATAGAGCAACATTATTATTAGTGGCTTTCTTTCTTTCTCTCTCGCTCTCTCTCTCTCTCTCCTCTCTCTCTCTCTCTCTATGAGACCGCAGGCTCAGTGTAAGCTTTGATCCTGAGGACACAAATCTGGTTTTAAATTCCGAACAGATCCACAGACTACTGCACTCGTTACCCAAGCATGCTATGACTCACATACTGCACAACTGTTCAAGTTACATCCAGAAACCGCATTCATTCCCACACTGAGCAGGAGGCAAACATCTAAATGATAACTCATATTCTAAATATAAGCATGTGAGGTGTTGCTTTACCACATGAGCTTCAGTCTTTCAACTCAGAGCATGGTAAGATGGTAAAAACGATGATGGCCGTGATGATAATGATAGCATTGGTGATGAGTGATGACTGGTGGTGGTGATGTTGGTAATGAAGACATTGCTTGATAAGATAGTTGTGTTAATGATGCTGAAGTGATAATGATACTCTTGGTGATGCTAATATTTGTGCTTATTTTAATAGTAGTGGTGATGATTATGGTAATGATAATATGTTAATGGTTGACAGTGGTTGTGATGATAATGGTGGTAACGAAGATACTGCTGGTAATGATAGACGTGTTATGGTGGTATTCATGAATGAAAGAGTTGATTATGTCGATATGGTAGTTGTGATAATGTAATGATGAAACTGTTGGCTGGGCTGGTTATGATAATGCTTGTGGTGCTGGTGATGATAAATGTGATGGTGGTAATCATGATAGTGTTGATGTTATGATAATGCTAGTGGTAATTATGAAACTGCTGAGCATAACATTTCCATTGATTTTATTACTGATGATGATGGTAATGATGAAATGTTGATGGCTATAATGACAGCAGTTGTGATGATGATGATGATGATGATGATGATGGCGGTAATGAAGATTGCTGGTAATGATGTCATGGTGGCAATCATAATTGTGTTAATTTTGTTCATTTAGTAATGGTAGTCATAGTGATGGTGGTAATGATTATACTGTTGTTGATAATATTTGTGTTGATTGTGATAGTATTGGTGATGATGATGATATGTTGATGGTTGTAATGACAATGGTTGTGATGATGATGATGATGATGATGATGATGATGATGATGATTATATGTTGATGTGGTAAAGGTAATTGTGGTGATGATGATAGTAATGATGATAGTGAGTGATAATGATTATGTTATATTGCTGGTGATGATAGATGTGATGGTGGTAATCATGATAGTTGCTGATATTGTGGTAATGATGTTGGTAATGATTAAAGTGTTGGCTATGATAATATTTGTGTTGATATTGATTGTATTGATGATGGTGGTAATAACGGTATGTTTATTGTTGTAATGACATTCCTTGTGATGATAATGATGGTGATAAAGATACTGCTTGTAATAATAGATATTGGTGATAATCATGATAGTGTTTATGTTGTGGTAATGATGAAACTCCTGGGGATTATAATATTTGTGTTGATTTTAATAGTAATGATGATAATGATGGTGTGCTGATGGTTGTATTGACAGTGGTTATAATGATGATGGTGGTAATGACGATAGTGCTGGTAATGATAGTTTTGATGGTAGTAATCATCACAGTGTTGATTGTTTTGATGTGGTAATAGTGATTGATTATGATTATGTTATATTGCTGGTGATTATATATATGATGGTGGTAATCATGATAGTGTTAATGTTGATAAGGTAATGATAGTGGAAAAGATAATACGGTAATGATGACTGCAATTGATTATGTTGATGTTAGCAATAATAATGGTGGCAGTAATGAAGATACTGCTGGTGATGAGATGGTGTAACTTGAGAGTTTTGATTATGTTGATGATAGTGATGGTAATGAAGATACTATTGGTGGTGATGATGATTGTTGTGGTGATGGTGGTAATGATGGTGCAGATGCAAATGATTGTGGTGCTAACAAAAAAAAAACTATTCTGAATACTGGGCAGTATGTCTGGGGTGTGTCATTTATATATTTAATTACACTTTGTAAACTATATAAAAAAGCTACTTACTAGTGATGTTGCAATAATGAAGATGATGATATTGATTAATTATAATGAAAATTGAGATGATGACAGTGGTAGTGATCAAGATGGCCATGATGCCAGCTGATTATATTGAAGAATAAGGCTGATTGTGATCCATTAATCATGAAATATATATATATATATATATATATATATATATATATATATATATATATATATATATATATATTCTTCAGCCCTCAGGGGATCCACATTTTATGTTCAACAGATTGCCTATGGTTTTTAATTAAGTAACATTCTCTACTTACTATGATTAACATGTGGGCTGGGGCAGAAGGAGAATAGAAACCAAATAAACCTCATGAGTGATGCTGACTAGGCCTTAACTGTTGACTGCGAAGGTGGATGAGGCAGAAGTGAACTGTATTGATTAACAAACACAAACACAATGCAGCGCTGCAGCTTTCAAGAAAAGCATTTCTCCATTAATGAAGGAACAGGGAGCTCACGGCATGTGGGGCTGCTCCGCAGTCCATGCTGTCGTGCTCTCCTGACGTCTTGTCAAAACTGCATCGCCTCAGCAGCAGGGTTCCTTGCCGGAGCCGCGTCGAGCAGCGTTTCTCATGGCCCGTTTTAATGATGCTCAGATGATGAGACTCGCAGGCTAGGTGGCAGCTTTCCGCTCTCAGTCTGATGCAAACGCAAATTGCGCCTGTCTTGGCGTTATTACCTGCTGTGCACTGCACCCAGGTAGACATGGCAGGTGGAAAGAAACACTAGTTAACTGGCAGGGGGAATAGGTCCTGTACCATGTCTTGATGTATGTGTTCTGTTTGACATAGAATAGTACAGATTTAAAATGGGTGAATAAATTCATACAGTAATAGGCGGTATGACCAAAATCTTACATCATGCTATGAGTAATTTTATACCACTGCTTTTTTTCCTGGACTTTCAAAGAAAATGGTGAGTATACTGAAAATGGTGTATATATGTAATAATTATGTGCTTTTTGCCCTTTGTTTTTCCTTTGTGACTATTTGGATAAACTCTTCAATTAAATACATTAAAATGAAAGATACATACTCTCATTAGATTATTCTCCTAATAATATTGTCAACCATTAAGTTTACTACTATGAATGGGAGAAACTGCAAAGTGCAGGATGGCTAAATGTGGGACTAGACCGACCTGACATAAATGCCTTTTAACACTATTTAAGCATTAAAAACAACATTTATATAACATTTAATGCAGCTGGCTTGAAGCAGACAAGCACGAAGGTGCAGAGAACCGAAGCACAGTTTATTTACAATGGTGATGATCCAAAAACATAAATTATAAACTTAATCCACATGAAACAAAACATAAGCATGAACTATGAGCTATGAGTTTAACTTGACAATAAACAATGACCTAGAATGTGAAACAGTGTAATGTACTTCATTACACATCCAGGAAAAATTTAAAAATTAGGGCTTAAATACAAGACTATGGTGAAAAAAAGGAAAAGAACTACAAAAACAAGCATCAAGGGCCATTTACTAAACAGGGCAAATTAGCGTTAGAGCGCAATTCCATTAAAGCATCGATGGGAGGGTACAATTCTGCATGTGATTTACTGACAAGAACACAGATGCAGCCAGATAAATTTTATAATGACCAGCACAATCTACCAAAAATCTGCACAAATTATCACCAAATTACCACAAATTTTTGGGCATTAAATAATAACGCAAATACCAGTAATTCAACAAGCACAAATGTTAGTAAATGTTAGTAAATGCGCTGCGTAATTCATTTTTATACTCTCTTCCCAGAAATTTTGTGTCTGAAATGCAAGAAATGGTGCAAGTTGTTAATAAATCTAGCCCAAAGACAATGACTCTGACCCAACAAGAAGACAGAATAAGTAACAAGACTAGTACACTCTTAAAAATGAAGGTGCGTCACGATGCCATAGAAGAATTTTTTTTTTGTCTAAATGGTTCCATAAAAGAACCTTTAACATCTGAAGAACCTTTCTGTTTCACAAAAGGTTCTTTGCGCTGAAAGAAGGTTCTTCAGATTATAAAAAGGTAAGAAAGAGATGGTTCTTTAAAGCAGTGGTTCTCAATCCTAGTCCTGGAGGACCCCTGCTCTGCACATTTTGCATGTCTCTCATATTTAACACACCTGATTGAGATCTTCAGCTTGTTAGTTCAGTTCATGGATCTCTCTCCTAATGAGCTGATGATCTCAATCAGGTGTGTTAAATAAGGGAGACATGCAAAATGTGCAGAGCAGGGGTCCCCCAGGACCAGGATTGAGAACCACTGCTTTAAAGAACCTTTGACTGAATGGTTCTTTGTGGAACTAAACATTTTTTTATGGCTTCACTGTGAAGAACCATTTAAAGCACCTTTATTTTTAAAAGTGTATGTACCAGTGAGAAGATGACAAGAAACAAGCAGAAACAAGAAAACAATTCAACCATACTAATAAGCAAAACTTACTTTAGATAAGCTAACATTTGGGCTTCATTTTTCTTAGATTTTCTTATATATCTTTTCTTATATATTTCTTTCAGTTCTACTGTACAGACGTGGCATTACTTTTCCTACAGCCTTAGGCTTATTCATTTCACTTTTTGGTGTGAAATGGCTTTTACTTTTTCTAAAAATCTTTTTATATTAAAACAAACAAGGAAGCCCTGCCCAGATTTAAAAACTAAGGCAAATGTAACACAAAATGTATGTAACACATTACTTTACATAAAAAGTAACTAAGTAGTGTAATTAGTTACTTTTTTAGGGAGTAACAGAATATTGTAATGCATATTTCTCCAACACAGGTAAGCGTATACATACAGTCAAGCCCGAAATTATTCATACCCCTGGCAAATTCTGGCAAATTCTCCCAAAAGATAATAAGATGATGTACAAGAGGCATCATTGTGGGAAAAAAAAATATTTTTCAGCTTTTATTTACATTTGAACAAAAAGTGGCATGTCCAAAATTACTCATACCCTTCTCAATAATCAATAAAAAAGCCTTTATTATCTATTACAGCAATCAAACGCTTCCTATAATTGCTGACCATCTTTCTGCATGTCTCCACTGGTATTTTTGCCCATTCATCTTTAGCGATGAGCTCCAACTCTTTCAAGTTGGAGGGTCTCATTGCCATCACCCTGATCTTTAGCTCCCTCCACAGATTCTCAATTGGATTTAAGTCAGGACTCTGGCTGGGCCACTGCAAAACGTTAATGTTTTTTTCCACAAATATGCCTCTTATTATCTTTTTGGAGAAGCCTGTGTCATTTCCAGTCAAAATAATGAATAAAAGTAACTTTAAGTCAGAATTTGCCAGGGGTATGAATAATTTCGGGCTTGGCTCTACATACATTTCAGATATGCTCACTGTATACAAACCTAACAGACAACTCAGATCACTAGGTTCGAGTCAGTTAGTAATATCAAGGGTTCACACAAAACAAGGGGAGTCCGCTTTTAGCCATTATGCCGCCCGCAGTTGGAATCAGCTTCCAGAAGAGATCAGATGTGCTAATACATTAGCCACATTTAAATGCAGACTCAAAACTCATCTGTTCAGTTGTGCATTTATTGAATGAGCACTGTGCTACATCCGAACAGATTGCATTATTTTATGTATAATCATTCTACTGTATTAATTAATTTGAAATCATTTTCTTTTTTAAAATCATCTTAAATGTTCTTAATTTTGTTTTTATTGTTGTGATTATTATTTTAAATTTTTATGATTTTTATGCTATTGTGATTTTAATTCCTTTTTATGTACAGCACTTTGAATTACCATTGTGTATGAAATGTGCTATATAAATAAACTTGCCTTGCCTTGCCTTGCCTATATATGTAATCTGTATCAACAAATAGACTTCAGAAGATGACTTTGCTAAACTAACACAACACAACAAGACAAAGCCGTTAGCTACCGTGACATTAAAAAGTTACCATAGTTTAAAAACCTGTAATATTAAGTTCATTAAAGACACAAACCAGCACATTCCCACCTGTGAAAGTATTCCATTACTTTGAGAATTTAAATTTTGGAGGTTTCTACAATCAGGCTTGAAAAAAAAATGTTTTGGGTGACAACACATTTACCATTCCAAGATGGTGGATAAATGTAACGTGGGTTTGGGATTGGGATTTGTTGTTTCATGTCTTTGATTTTATAATTTGACTCATGCTGTTACGGTGTGTTCACACGGGGCTTGACGGAAGGCGTGGCTGAAGTTTGGCACTGACGCCATGGTCATAGCAGCGTCAGCCAATGAAATTAGACAGGAACTCAACAACAAAAACTCGGATACAGCAATTTTTTATATGAAATTTAACCTAAATTTCTGATGGCTGATGGCGCGCTATTCTTGGCGGTACATTCTATGTATGGTAGTTGTCATTCACGGGTCCAATACACACCAGATTCACCAACGGCCTCTGCCACCTCCTTCCACGCTGGGTCTCTCCGGTATGAATCCCGGTACATAAAAAGCGATTGGTCATAAAGGACCGGGTGATTGCCCACCACAATAATGAGTTTCTCCTCCATTTTAAAATTTATCCTAAGTTTGCTGCTCTTAAACAGGATGAACGTGATTGACTGCCGCCTGGCTACTGTATTTGCATAGAGCGATCCTGATTGGCTGACGCTTCCATCGGCGGCGCTTCACTGGGAAGCGTTGACGCTGACGCCCCGTGTGAACACACCGTTAGTGTCTTGCTTTCCTTTCCCTCGTGTATTCCTGCTATTGGTTCCTCTGTTTGATGTGCCATGTTCTTATTGGTTGCTATAGTCTTGTGCCTTGTTTTTCATTTGTTGGTTCGTGTCATGTGACCCTCATTGTTTGGTATAAGTAGCCTTCAATTTTGCCATCAACTCTTGTTGTGTATTAATAATGTAACCTGCTGTTGGTGAGTTTGTGTATCTGTTCCATGACTAGTCTGTTCCATGCCATGCCATGCTAAGTCAAGTCAAGTCTCTGTCAAGTCTATGTTTTTTCAAGTTTGTTTGGATGTTTGCATTTTGGATTACTTCACTGTTTCAATAAACTGCACTTGGGTTCATCACAACTCGCCTTTTAGTGGACTCTGTTACAATAAATCAACGTGTCTGAAGATGACAAATGTGAAACCACATACAGTAAATGGAGAGCTGGAGAGATGCGTGGATGATGGCGAATGATTTACATATCCTGAGCATCACTAAAAAGTATCTAAACTTATGTGGTAAGTACTGCTGCTGTAGTATAACGTTACACAAAGCACATGCAATCACAAAAGTGAAGCTAAAATGATCGTGCATTCAAAATGGCAGTTTCAAAAAAACGCATATTAATAGCAGCTCGAGCTCCGTGATTAAATGTATATTTTCCTCCTTGTGCGAGCTACTGAAATGAGCCGCTTTGTGAAACAGCCAATCAGAGCAGAGCTCATCATCATTATTCACGAACCTTCCAAATAAGGTATTAACAGACCATTTCATTCTAGGGACAAATCCTAGGGTTGTAAATGGACCTATAAAACAGTTTCTGGAGAAGTGTTGCCCTTTCATATGCCATATACCTTCTATGTAGATATTAGAGAACAATTTAAAATATTGTATCAATGCATTCTATTGCACCTTTAATACGTAACATTTACAAGAACAAAACATACATTTTTTTATTGATGCTAAAACATACAATTTAGACGTATTTCAATGTTTAAAACATACAATTCGCTTTGTATTTTTAACTAAAAAATGACAAATATAAGTACAAAATAAAGGTACTTTAATTTAGAAAAATTAAACAAAACTCCAGACAGATGTGACAGGACAGTTCATATTTTCATGAAGCATGTTATTGAAATGTGTGTTTCTGAAATTTCTGTAATATTAGATTGGAGTTGGTCTGCCTGAAATAGCTGCCCGCAGGTGATTTTCCTTGAATAGAACTTTGAGACACACACATACACAGACACAGACCAAAGCTAAATCTCTTCCATGATGACATATTTCTGCCACTGCATGGAATCTAGTCATAGCATTGACTAGTCCATACTTTGTTTAGCTGTTTACATGTAACTGTGTCTTTTTTCAATGCAGTCATAGTGCATCACACAACATTGCTCATTGTGTTTAGCCTAGTTTTGAGTTGATTGCACACACTAGTCATTAATCACTAGGGATTATGTGACACATGCGTCATAAGGTGCTTCAAATAAAGAAATATTCGCGACGGCGTGCAGGATCATTTATCAACAATGCAGACTCTCTTTCGGTTTATCACTGGAACACATGTCACATTTTTCATTGCGAGTTTGAGGCAGACCCTTCTCCCTGTTTAATATTTCCCATGGAACCACAGCCTAGAGGAAAACGCAGAGCCGTGAGTCTGTGTGTAGTGACAGCTCTATACGGCACGTCAAGCAAAGATTCAGGAATGCCAATCGGACCTGCCTATTAACCGCAGAGCGAGAATACAAATCAAGCCACATAATATGACCCGCTAGCCTACATGCTATTTCTCAGCTTCGTCTCAATCTTTCGCCTGTCAAACGGTAGCACTGTCATTCCATCCTGAGGAAAACCGTCTCGCATTTCTTCCACTCCTCCTCTGCGCTAGATTGAACGAACAGAAACGGAATAGCTTAATTTCATTCGGCTTCGAATCGCACACTGGCTCAGTCTGTGAAATTAGGGCTACAATACGGTGTCTTGCGCATTGAGTCTGATTGGCAGTGTTTGGTGTTCGACAGGATCCCGTAGGCTTTTGTGATGCTCTGGATTGGAGGCTCATTAGAGCCGGGGCTCTGCGGTTTGCCTCCCACCATGGCTACTATCCTAATTTGACATACGTTCCTTTTGATAAGCCCTTTCTCCTGAGAGTGTCTTCACCACATGTCCACTGGCACACACACACATGCACACAATTATATGATATCACAGCATTACTCTTACTAAGCTGCTGTTAAACAGGATGTCTAGCTGGGAAAATCTGATTTCCCCTTGGAGAGAAATCATCCTTCACAGACACAGCCCGTCCCTGAAACGCTTGTAAAGCCAAGCAGATTGAAACGTGAAAAATGCTACCTCTCTGGGATAAAACATCCTCAAGTGCAGCTCAGACCATGAAATATGTATCGTCCAGATACATATATCTCCCTCTCAGTTGAGCCAACAACAGTGTTCGTTTCTGCCCTGGACTCATTCCCAAATCTTTATTAAATCTAAAATCTAGATACCTTTTTCGCCGCTGTACCTGCAACATTCCACTCAAAAGTTTTTCTTCGGTATCATGACGTATCTGTGTGAAACAGCTTATCGAAAAAGAAAAGAAAAGTACGGTGGGGATTTGGTCTGAATGTGGCCTTGGTCTGAAGGCAGATCGGAAGGCAAGCTTTGAAAACAAGTTTTTATTAGGACTCCAAGTGATCTCTCTGGCTCAAACACTTTTGACTGTCTTTATATATGAAACTATATATGATACAGTAACTGTGTTTAATCCATTTTTGCTGTAGAGTGGACATGACCATTTGTAAATTTTATGGGTCTGGCTTTCAGTCTGATCTGCGTCTTTTTTGCTGTAGAAAACAGTTTGTTTTGCTGCTTGATATTGCAAATTGTTGTGTCTTACCACATTATTTGAACGTATTATCTTAATTATGAACACACTGGTTTGAAGTGCAAACAGTGTACTGTACGTTGTTATTCTTCGCGTGATTTCCCTATAGTGGCTAATGAACTGGAAGTCTTGTCCCATAGGCTTTCTTCTGCGTTGAAGAATAAGGTGGATAATGACGGTTTCTTTTCAATTCTTTGAGAAGTTCACTTCCAGAACAAAAATGTACATAACATTTACGGTAACACTTTAGAATAGGTAACACTTATTCACTATTAACTACAACTTATTAGCATGCATATTACTAGAATATTGGCCATTTATTAGTACTAATTAAGCACATATTAATGCCTTACCCTACATGACCTTATTCTACATCCCTAATCCTACCTAATACCTAAACCTAACAACTACCTCACTAACTATTAATAAGCAGCAAATCAGGAATTTATTGAGGGAAAAGTCGTAGTTAATAGTGAATTAGTGTTACCTATTCTAAAGTGTTACTTAATTTACTTACCCCCTTCTCATTCAAGATGTTCATGTCTTTCTTTCTTCAGTCGTCAAGAAATTATGTTTTGTGAAGAAAACATTTCAGGATTTCTCTTCACATAATGGACTTCTATGGTGCCCGCAGATTTTGAACTTCCAAAATGCAGTTTAAATACAATTTCAAAAGGGCTCTAAACGATCCCAGCCAAGGAAGAAGGGTCTTATCTAGTGAAATTTTATTTAAAAAAATTACAATTTGAATACTTTTTAACCTCAAATGCTTGTCTTGTTTAGCTCTGCGTGTACTTTGTGTATTCAGGTTCAAGACAGTTAGGGTATGTCGAAAAACACCCATCTCATTTTCTCCTCCAACTTCAAAATCGTCCTACATCGCTGTTTTACCTTTTGGTTTTACCCTTTTTTTTGTAAAGGACGTTTGATCTATTTGCACATTAACTTTGTAAACACTTGGTTGGTACTTCTGCAGTGATGTAGGGCGATTGAAGTTGGAGGAGAAAATGAGATGGGAGTTTTTTGACATACCCTAACTTTCTTGAACCAGAGTGCACAGAGTTCACGCAGAGCTAGACAAAATGAGCATTTGAGGTTAAAAAGTATATAAATGGTACATTTTTTAGAAAATAACTTGTTGTTTCACTAGATAAGACCCTTCTTTTTCGGCTGGGATCGTTTAGAACCCTTTGAAGCTGCGTTTAAACTGCATTTTGGAAGTTCAAACTTGCGGGCACCATAGAAGTCCCCACTATATAGAGAGAAATCCTGAAATGTTATTCTCAAGAAACATAATTTCTTTACGACTGAGGAAAGAAAGACATGACCATTTTGGATGACAAGGGGGTGAGTAAATTATCTGTACATTTTTGCTCTAGAAGTGAACTTCTCCTTTAACTATTTCTGAATGAAAATTGTTTCTACACTTTTCTTTTCAGTGTACATTAAGACACTGAAATTTATTCCCACACAAACTTGTGTAGGGGAGAGCGGGGCACAACCTAACACTTTTTGAATTTCGTGGTTTATGTAAATCCACGTGGGGTTCAGAGTACAATTTTTTATCCACGTTATTTTCACACTTGTCTAGTACAAATATATCGCTTTGTTTCATATTTACAGTGTATACGTTTTTCGTTATTTGCCTCAAAAGAAAGGAAGTGAAACGTGACAACATGCCCCGTAGGTGGGGTACATTGTAACATCTGAGGGGCACGTTGTAACACGACCATATGACAGCTTAAAATGTTATCTGATCGAATGAAATAAATATACACAACAAACTAAAATATTTTGTCAGTAAAATACATGTGTTAACTTTTTCAAATGAAGTAATGACGTTTTAAAAAAAATAAAAATAATCGAATTTTGGAGTTTGAAAATGAACACATCGCAACAATGCTTTGAACGGCTTTGATCGCAACACACAGCTGTACAGTAGTTAAAAACAATGTGGACAGATAGATGAAACACATTTAGACATTCAGAAGAACACTCCACTCCTCCAAACACAGCTCTCATAGAACACGACACACATAAACCAGCCAAAATGCTTTACATTACTTGAAATAATAACTTCTGAACATTAAACATTGATTGTCAGCCTTTATTCACCTGTTTCTTGAGGTATCTTATCAAAATCCTTAGAAGTAAATCGTGTAAACTGCACCGCCAATGTCACAGAATAGCATAGTTTAATAACAGCGGGGAATATTGTAACACAGTGTTACATCTTTCCCCAGCTGCGCGACTGGAGTTTAAAACAGGTTAGTGTCTTCTGCTGGTTTGCGAAGCATTAATAAACCATCTAAACTGATAAATAACAAATTGGAGATTAAAATAATAGCAGATTTGTCTAATTTTTAATGAATATTAAAAACTGAAATGAAAAGTTTACTTCAGCCAGAAATGTACTTTTACTATGGTAAAATAAATATTCAGCGATATCTTCAAAAGGCTTTTGAATTCTGGCGCTCTTTTTTTCTCTGCATAGTGTTGCTATGGCAACTAGTAAACACCGTAAATTTGGTTATGCTAGCATGTGTGGAAATATTTAAACCACGCGTGTTACAACTTAACCCCGCGTTAGGTTGTGCCCCGCTCACCCCTACATATCAATGTGGGAGTTCATTCTTGATGATGTTTTTCAAACAACAGCGGTCCTTGCATTTACTAGTTAAAGTGTACACTTGAAAAGCATTGACGACAGCATGGCTGTGATCTGGGGGCTTTTGTTGCATAAAAGAGTGGCGAGCATTAGGCTTGTTGTGTGCATTTGGCTTTCAGAGCTGTAAAGGGTCCTAGAAAGGGCATCTGATAGTTTGATGTCTAAAGAGAGGAGGCAAATTATCAGTAAGACAGCAAGAAGGGTTCTTGTGCATCTGCCCCCAGAGGGCACTCAGACAGATGTGAAAAACTAAAAAGGGCACATGTCAAGCCCTTGAATAAATTAACATTCAACGCACAGTGATTTAAATGAACCACAACAGCAATTTCATATTATCCCATCCGGCGGTTCCGGAAAACACTATGTCACCCCGCGAACAGCCTAACGTCTGGAAATGCAACTTATTCACAAAGAGATACGAGAAAGCAAAGAGGGTTTGAATGTATGGTGATAAAACTGTCTCTCTGTGTTACAGTTGCAAGGAGACCTTTAGTTTCAAATGTGCTCTCTGAAATCTCGGGTCTATAACTATGACACTGGCTGGCATAGTTTGGCTATTTCATCATAACTGTACCAGAATGTTCTTAAACTCAGCATGAAATCAAAATTGACCCTATTTACTTCCCTTATGCACATTCCTCTTCTTATTGTGCATGATTCATTGGTGCACGTCATTTCAAAGAAAACATAAAAAAGGCTGTCATTATAGTCTTTGATCAAAATGTAATAGCTTGCCAAGCCACTGAAATGACTTTGCTTTTTGGTTGACGTCACAAACCTCTTACTTTTTTCAACCCCAGCAGCCTAACTCTGGTGTGTAACAACTACATTTCACCATCCAATCAGTTCACGGTGGATAATATAAAGTCCCGCCTCACTTTTTTGTAGAATGACCTGTTTCGCTTAGGCATAAACTAGATTACGAAAATGAAGTGTTTCATACTGACTGTGAATAAATGGTTTTATTTTCAGTATGGTGAAGTACACAAAGTTTTACTGACAAAGGTGTTTAAAATGACATACTCTAACTTGAGATGATGACTTTAGCCAAATCAGAAGACTATTTTCTTCATATAGAGTGTCACCCCCTCATGGTGGCTGCGATTTGAAGATCACATGACCAGCTGAATCTAGTTAGGAATTTCAGTTAGAGAATAAATTATTACTAGTATTTTAATCATGACAACCAGTTGATACACAGATAAACTGTTGTGTAAGATATGCTGCATAAATAGACAGGTGGAGCTGGGGGAGGTGGAGGATCAGCAGAGGCCAATCAGCTTGTACAATGCAGCGATTACTAGCAGATTGCATTTAAAAGACCTGTTAGCCTACGCCATCTAGAGATTCTTGACCAAATAATTTCCTATTGGCAAGCAACAAATAACTTATAATAATAACTTATAACTAATAATTTTGTTTAATGCTGCATACATTCCAATAAGTGTTGGAATTCAGTCAAAAGCCCTATATGGACAGTAATTTTTCTCATGGTGACGTAAGCTATTTACAGAAGTTAGTCTCTGAATTTATTGCTGTCTAAATCCAGAACTTCTGTTTATCTCTCACCACCCTGTAAAAATCCCCACCAAAAATACCTCAAATTATTTGCCATCCAAATCCACATCTCTGAATTTACAAGAAGAAATTGATTCAAAATTCACTGTTTAAATTCTTGCAGAACACCATATGGTAACTGTTGCACTTCACTTTAATTTACATGCATATTTATTGCTGAAATGCTGCAGATTTACAAGAACAATATTTCACACACAGCGAGAGGGAGTTGTTAAGAACAAAAAGCGAGTGGGAGTTGTTAAGAACAAAAAGAAGAAAGAGAAGCACGTAAACATTTCAAATGAGTCATTATTATGGCAGCTACAGGTATGCAATACAATTAAAAAAAAATGTGTTATATACAATTATATACATAACTTACAGCAGATCTTTCTGGTCCTCAAATCTGATTGGCTGATAAGTGTATGACATTCGAGTAATAACAGAACTCCAACTGTTTGTATCATTCCTTGCAAACTTGCGTTTTTTCCTCACAGTGAGTGCCACTGTGGATGCCCAAATCCACTATAATTATGAAATGAATACTGTTTTTATCTCATGGAATGAATGTTTTAAGAGTTTTTTAGGTGAAAATGTACTTGTTTAGACTTCAAATATGCTGTTTCAACTTTTTTAGAGATGTGAGGTCCTGGGCGTTAGCGCCAGTTCGGCACTCATGAACCCGCCAAGAGCAGCCTTATTTCGGCCAGTTCTTCTGGAATTTGTTGCTTGCTCTGATGTCTCTGTTGTGGTTAAACATGAGATATAATTTGTTTTGGGTAAGTCTAACAGGCTTTGGTCTTTAATTTATTATTTGTTCCAGAACAAATAGTTTTGTCTGAGGGCAAAATCGTATCACGTTACATTTTGTGTAACTTCAATGCTGTATATAAGAGCGCTGTCTTTGTACTTTGGACTGAATTGCCTAGCAACTTTTATGATGGCTATTACTGTTGTTTATTAAATATTATTATTCAATAAATAATATGTTGTATAAATAATAGTAGTATTTAACAATAGTATGTTGGGAAACGATCTGTATGTGTGTGGGTTTTAAAAGTCAGCAGTGAAGACTTTATATTGAAAGAGAATAAAACGCTGTTGTAAACAAGGAAGTTACTTTTATCTTCAACAACAGCTTGTAAGAAGCAGCCATCAAATGCACTGAGCATCACTGTCATCGGAAATCACACTTAATAGATGAAAGGATAGTACGACAAATATATCACTCTCCTCAGTAGACATTTAAAGTAACGTTGAATATGAGATTGAGCTGAAGAATGAATGTTGTATCACATTCAGGTTATCACACTCGCTCAGATCATCTCTCTCCCATAACACTACACATAATACACTGCGTTTAATGCAGTACTAATACACAAAATTTTAAGCTCAATTCAGTGGTCCTTTGTTACTAGTTCTAAAGTAATGTTTTTGAATTAGTAACAGAGGCTTGGGCTCAGCTGTTAAACTGAATCCAAGGCAGAAGGAAGTAGTTTTGCACAAAAGGGGGTTTATAAAAACACTCCATTGCTGTTTCCTATGTAGGCTATTTACACATTTGTGTCATTGAACTGTTGGATAAACTCGTAGCTACTCGTGTGTAATTGCTCATATATCGCATATAATTATACAACTAGTGTGTCTATTTTCCTATTTTCCTACAGAAGATTTAAATCAATAAATAGGATTATATATTATAAAACATGCTTGGAATAAGAATACATTTTACATAATAGTCAGTAACTGTTTCATACATTTTACACAATAATAAGAATTCATTTCATTTATATCACCTAAATGAAGCAGCACGTTTCTGGGTATGTAGGATCACAAAACTCGCTTCTCCACTATAAATAAATCTCCATCGAAATCCATGAGTTTTATCACTGAACTGCCACATAACTTTTTTTTTTTTTTTTACAGATGGCCGCATGAGAAACAATTTCCATCCGAATAGGGCTAAAGACCTTTGCTGTATCAGTGAGAAGACATGCACCTTGAAAAAACAAATGAACTATGCAGGACTATATTTAAAATGTTATGATGGCCAAGTGCTAGTTTTTGCTGTAGACTTGCTGTAGGAACTGAAGTCAACAGCATGTTCAATCATGCTGCCCCAGTCTCTAAAGGAAGACACAGCACTGTAATGATGTCAGATATATCCCTTCTTTATATTTTATTACTTTCACTACTCTCTATGCCAGCCTCCCCCATCATCTCTCCCTCATTTCACCGGAATCAGTTGCAGGTGTATTGCCAAGTGCAAAGTGTCGGCGAGCAGGTTCACTGAAGGATACTGCAGATACGCCCTCAAGGGAGTCATTGCATTACCTTCAGCTATTTTCTGTCCAGGGAAAGTGGTAGCCAATATACTTTTTTCTGTTGTTGTTATTTGTTTTTCATGATCTCTGTTTTCTGTTTCTCTGCTATGTCATCCTCTCTCTCTCTCTGGCTCTCAGAGCCTCAGCTGTCAGCGCTGTTGCCGTTTGAAGTTCCTCTCTTCTTGGTTGTTGATGCTGAAAGTGGGTATCCAGTGGGAGATGGAAAGGAGAAAGAACACTGCCTCCTTTATAACTCTTGTCGTTTTTTTATGTATCCCTTGTCAAGATAAACAGCAGAAAATTAGAGGCTGGAGCCTCATGTAGCTTAGCAAAACATGTTCACCCTGTTGAAGGAAATTCAGGCTTTCCATCCAGAGTCTACTCAGAATCGGTGCCTGTTTCATTTGATTGCTGGGGGAAAGCCAGTGTGCTTTCGTCTGAAATGTCAATATGCACCTGTTTTATGGGTTGCTTTCAAGCTCTCTAACATGTGAGCTGATGTCAAACGACTTTAAAATCCTACGTAGAAAGTTGCTTCTCAGGAAAAGGTCTAGCATAATTTCTTTGCAGATGCCCCTTGGTTTGATATTGAGTTATACTTAGAAATCAATGCCTTTTAAAATGTGTCTCAAGTACCCGAACACCTTTCGAGTCCTCTGTATGTGTGTTTATTTTATTATTTCAAAACTCATTAGCAGTCCTTTCAAGAAAGCACCACAGCAGGACCTGAAATTATGTAGCAAACTGTCATGGCTATTTTAAACCCTGTATAATTAGCGTAGCTCTGGCTAGAGAGATTGGAGCTCAAAGAGCAGCTTTGGATTTGCTTTTTTGACATGGTCAGATAACAGGTATTAAACGAACCTGAGCGCTCTGTCATAAACGAGGACTCTGTGAGAAATCGAGTTTCAGTGTGTCACACTGATTTTCTCAACTACAATACGACCATCAGGATTTCATCACTACTCTCAAGTGAATGGGAAAAACTGGTGTTAGATGAAACAATCTGACTTGAATATTTTGCTCAATACTCAAAAACCAAAACAGATCTTAGAAAAAACGAAATACTGAATAAAATGTGGACCACAAAACCAGCCATAAGGGTCCATTTTTTGAATTTGAGATTTATACATCTGAATAAATAAGCTTTCCATTGATGTACGGTTTGGCTGAGATACAACTATTTGAAAATCTGGAATCTGAGGGTGCAAAAAAATCTAAATATTGAGAAAATCACCTTTAAAGTTGTCCAAATTACGTTCTTAGCAATGCATATTACAAAAATAATTCCCCTGAAAATGTTCCTCATTCGTCTCAATGCCTCATTTATGACTTTTGCAGAATTTCAGTCTAAATCATTTAGAAGTTTATGCTAAATTGTATTGATTTAAATGCAACAATTTATATCATGTTGGTTTGATATAATACAAAATACAAATTTATTTCAGGTAGATGAAAGGATAGTACGACAAAGATATCCCTTTCCTCAGCGGACATTCAAAGTAACGTTTTATTGTGAATATGAGATTGAGCTGAAGAATGAATGCTGTATCACATGCAGGTTTTCACACATAACACTACACAAAATACACTGCTTTTAACACAGTAATACAAAAAGCTTAAGCTCAATTCAATGTTCCTTTGTTACCAGTTCTAAAGTGACGTTTTCGTGCTCAGCTGTTAAACTTGGGAAGGAAGTAGTTTTGCACAAAGTAGTTTTGTTTGGTCATATATCTCATATAAATATACAACTAGCTTGTCTATTTTCCTACAGAAGATTTAAATCAATCAATAGGACTATATATTATAAAATATGCTTGGAAGAAGAATACATGTCACATAATAGTCAGTAATTGTTTTATACACTTTACACAATAATAAGAATATATTTTATTTACAGCAGACAATCACAAGACTTGCACCATTAAAAAAATCTGAATCCACAAGTTTTATCACTGGTGGTGCCATGTAAGTTTATCTAAATCATTCAAAAGTGTATGCTAAATTCTATTGATTTGAATGCAACCATTTATATCATGATGGTTTTTAACTATTTATTTTTTATTATATTATTATATATTTTATTATTTATTATATATTTTAAACTATTTAGGGTAGAATGGTGGGGGGAAAAATTAAGTGTAATTTGTCTTTGGAACAAAAGTTTTAGTGACAGTTATGTAAATTATAAACCAAGTATGAAAAATTAGATATTTAACAAAAATTGCCTCAAGGGGCATTTCACCCCATTTTGCCTCACTCTGACAAAGCAGTTTACAGCTAAATCAGAGAACAAACTGTTTTAGTTTAAACTTGAGGTCATTTTTAAAAATAAAGTTTTTATTCAACCTAGTTAGATTACATTTAATGGAAAAACAAAATATGTTATGTTCAGAATAGAGTAAGTACAGTAATTACGATAGTGGGAAGCGACACCACCTGGGGGTGTTTGAAAAAGAAGACAGCATTCTGAAAATATAGCTATATTTTCCTTAAATAGCTATCATGTACTCCCTAACTACAGGCCTTGTTATTCTCATATCATATGTGACCCTGGACCACAAAACCAGTCTTAAGGATAAATTTTACAAAACTGAGATATATACATCATATGGAAGCTCAATAAATAAGCTTTCTATTGAAGTATGGTTTGTTAGGATAGGACAATATTTGGCCGAGATACATCTATTTGAAAATCTGAAATCTAAGGGTGCAAAAAATCAAAATACTGAGAAAATCACCTCTAAAGTTGTCCAAATTAAGTTCTTAGCAATGCATATTACTCATCAAAAATTACATTTTGATAGGTTTACAGTAGGAATTTTACAAAAAATCTTCATGGAACATGATCTTTACTTAATTTCCTAATGATTTTTGACATAAAAGAAAAATCAATAATTTTGACCCATACTATGTATTTTTGGCTATTGCTACAAATATACCCCAGCGACTTAAGACTGGTTTTGTGGACCAGGGTCACATATAAATATGATGTTCTGCGAAACAAGTAGCTTTAAAACTGAAAATTACACAACTTAACGTGAAATCTGTTTTCTCAGGTACATCACCACTGTTTCACAGTGAATACTTCTACATCACTCTTGTCAATGTAGTCCATAGCAACAACAAAAATGTATCTTGACTTTATCTAGTGGTTATTCTGAAATAATACTAACAAAAATAATAAAAATAAACAGACCCTTACATAGAAACATATGCTTATGTTTCATGAATGATGACAAACTAATATATGATATATATATTGTACTAATCTTGGCTAACTAACATCAACTTTATGTTCAACTAATTCTTTCCTCATTCCTTTTCACAGCTTGCTCACTTGGGGTTCACAGGAAAGTACATTAGACTACAATGTTTTAATTAAGCTTTAAATGGAACTGTTGAATGAGGACCTTATAGAATTGAAGACATTATTACTGCGGTATTATTCTGTAAGGCTTCTTTGATATTTTTAGTTCAGAAACAGGGTATCCTACTCAAAACTATGGTTGTGCCGTGTATCAACGATAGTCAGAGATATATCCTGTGGCTGATGCCTTTGACGATATCAAGATGATACTGTGTTGTTACCTGAATGATCCACAGCTGTGTTTGTTTATTGATAGTTGTTCATGAGTCCTTTGTTTGACATTAACAGTTAAACTGCCCGCTGTTCTTCAGAAAAATCTTTTAGCTCCTACAATTCTTTGGTTTTTCAGTTTTTCAATTCTTTGTGTATTTGAACCCTTTCCAGCAATGACTGTATGATTTTCGAGATCCATCTGTTCACACTGAGGACAACTGAGCGACTCATACACAACCATTACAGAAGGTTCAAATGCTCGCAGATTGCTCCATAAGGAAAAACAATCCATTTAGGATCCAGGGGGTGAAAACTTTTTAACAGAATAAAGATGTGTTGGCCTACATTTTTCTTATTTTGCCTAAATATCAAAAAAAAATTTCATTTAATTATTTCAGTGACTTCAAAACTTTAGATTTTCAATAACCACGCATAAACATAGTTTTCTCAAAAACACAAACATGCACATTAATGTTGCTTGCATATTATTGTAGCCCAATATGTGCTGATTACAATGTAATCTGACTTTAACCATTCATATGTTTTTAAGATACTGAAAAAAACACAAATGTCAGGGCATGTCAAAACTTCTTCAGGGCCCCAAAACACCCTCAGACCCCAGAGGGTTAAAAAGCTACAATACAAAATAAATTAAATTTACCCTAATTAAATTTACCCTTAAGTTTCATTTTTCCTTCTTTTTAGGCGTTTTTACAATGTTGCGTGTTATATCCAATCACACACGACTCTGTTGAATTTAGGAATGAAATGGCTAATCAGAGGCGTTCAGATGAGTCATCGCTGAAACACCAAAGTGTTGTTGTTGAGTGCGAGCTTGCTGACTGAATTGTATTCTACTCTAACGCGAATTCTCTCATCATAAACAACAAAGTGCAGATGTTCGTGCGATGTAAGTATAATGGTGCGTTCACACCGCACACTTTGTCTGCATCAGGCAACGCACCCAACGTATCTAGTTTGACGCATGTACGTTGAAGCTTGCAACGCTTGCTTTTTGGTGCGTTCACACCGCACACGTCAGGCAACACTCTGTCCCTCAGACTCCTCCACCGCTTTTTGCACTCTTCCCCTGAATAAACCATGGCAAACTAGTAGGGACTGGACATTTTGGAATCTTCTCATGACCATGTTTCGCTAGCTAACGAAATGGGAAATAATTACGTTGAGAAAAGATTTGATAACTTACCCGACATCCCGATCTCTTCAGCGATCTTCATCCAAGTTCCTTTTCATTCCTAACTTTATACAACAACGAGAACGGATCATACAATTATCTGCGATTGCAGACGGCTACAATGAGCTTTTGTTTTCCGTTGTTGAAAATTATTTTTTTTCTGCTCCCGCTTCATTCAAGATACGTATGGTGACGTCGCTACAGTGAGACACCCTGATTGGTTGACGCACTGCGTCAAGTCCGTCAAAAGTTCAGCTAGATGAACTTCTGCGTTGCTTGCGTTTGCTGCGTTGATGCTTGAAACACAGGTAACGGTGTGTTCACACAGGGCTTAAGCGTCAACGCTTAACGGAAGGCGTGGCTGACGTTTATGGTCATAGCAGCGTCAGCCAATGAAATACTGCTCTTGAACAGGATGAACGTGATTGGCTGCCGCCTGGCCACTATATTTGCATAGAGCGATCTGATTGGCTGACGCGGCGCTTCACTGGCGCTGCTCGCGGCAGAAGTTGAAAATTTCTCAACTTCTGCCGCGAGCAACGCTAGTGAAGCACCGCCGATGGATCCACAATTCTTTTCGGCAACGCTTGACGTCACCCATTCAAAGTCAATGGGAAGCGTTGACGCTTACGCCCCGTGTGAACACACCGTAATGCTTGAAAAGTTGACAGATCCAACGCACCGCAGAGCCTCTGACGGACCTCTGACAGACTCAACCGTAGACTTTACATGTAATCTTGCCGCAACTGACGCTGACGTTTGGGGCGGTGTGAACGCATGATAAGAGATACCTTCACTGATTATACAGGAAATGGTTTTTAAAGTACATTAACTGGTGCTAGACAGAAGTCAGTGATGATGTTCTTTAATAATGTAAAGTTAATGTTCGTTTTTTTAGCTGATGTTTGAATAATTTAGGAAATGTAAGCATTCTAATTAATAACGTATGATGTTTTTATTAAATTGTGATCATGTTAAAAACAAATTCAGTCATATTACAAAATCTGCTACTCGACTAATGTTAAACCGAGTAAGTAAATAAATAAATTAGAAGGATGATAAGGTGTATTGACGATCTCACAGGCTGACGATATATCGCCCAAAACTAGTACAATAAGCTATTGGGCTTCTCCAACAAACATAGAAAGAATAGCTTACAGTACTTACAGTTGTCTCTGCAAATTAAAATTACACACAGCAGTTTTAAAATGCCAAAACGAGGTAGAAGGCACCATTATTTTGCTACCTACTGTTTCGAAACATCCTTTGTGTCTGTAATACACTCATGGTGCCGTAAAACACGATTTTGGAACAGAGCTATTGCATTTATTTAGCTGGTCTTATTTGATTCAGTTTTATCAAGTGAAGTTCTATTTTCTATCTCGTAGCATTAGTTCTGAGGAAAGCTTCCCACATTTTAGCAAGAAATCACTAAACTCTATCCTACCACATGCTAGCTGCTAAAATTTTCAAAACTGAAACAGCAGCACAAGTACAAACAATCAATACCTGGTTCAATTTAATGTAATGTTAGTTCCCATGGTGAAGCCGGTTCTGGCAATCTCTGTGTTAATTAAAAGCTCCAGGCTGGAGCTGTTGTATTATGCTGTCTGCAGCCGGCATCAGAGACCTGAGGGAAGCCATCATCTGAGAAAACACGAGCAGGTAAATCGAAAGATTTATAGCCTCCACAAACCGATGGCGACTGGCTTACAAACAACATACATTTGACTCTTGAGCAATTGTGAATAAACTTCATATACCGTTTCTTTTACTCCCCCTTTTGATATTTTAGATACTTCAAAAGGCTCCTAATGAGACATTTATTCAGCATTACATGCATATCCAGAAGACGCTGTGGACCGTAAGTTACCACTTTGATGCAATACATTGTAAAGACAGAGCAAGCTCGCTTTTGCAGGTCCTGTCCAAAAGAGTTAATGAACTCTGTACACAGGGAGCAGCAATCAGAAGTACAATGTGTTCTTGGCCTAATGAAGTAAAGAGGCTCTGCTCTTTTATGTCCCTGATTAGCAGAACACATAATTAGCGGCATGGCTAATGAAATCGCTTAAAACATGTAGTCGAAGTGCAACCGTTTTTGGTCTCTTGCTGGCATCCTGATGAACCAAATAAGTGTGTGAGTGTGTGTTCAATCAGGTACATTGTGTTTTCAGTCTTGTGATTGTTGCTTGTCAGACTATATGATATGACCCCAGCGAGATCACAGGTAAATGCCAAGACAGACTGAGTGACGTTAAAGTCCATTTATGTTTGACTTTCCACGACATACATCTCAGGATTTGTTCTGATTGACAGAACTGACCGGGCTATCAATCATGTCCAGTGTTAATCTTGTCAGAGAAATTATTAACGAAAATGTTTGTTAAAGGGTTTTTGATTCCATCAATGAGATTGTAAACACAAAGAAAGATGTAAACTATCACAATTAAAATATGTTAATTGGCACAAGAACAGTGCTCTTTTTTCGGTTGCATATGATTGTTTCAAATAGTTTATCCCTAGGAAGTAATGCTAGGGATTGACACGCTTGAGCTGTGCTGAAGCTGAATGGCGAATGAACACTGGCAAACTTTAAAAGCTAGGGGGTTAATTAACTTACCCACAAACATCATATGCACATATGAGACTCATTAGATATCAACACAACATTAATATTGTTTTACAACTTGCGTCTGCATAAAATTATGCAAATATACAAGTGAACTTCAACCACCTTTACATTGTAGTTCACTAAAACTTGAATAACTTTGTAATAATCAGTGTTAATTTAATTTATGAATTACATGGTTAATGTACTACTAAACATGTTGTTCTGCTAATTTCTGCTGTCTAAACCACAGAAAAAAAAAACTTGTGGATGCTGCTAAATCATCTAGAGATGGACTTAGTAAGCAGGAAAGGGCAATATTTTGGCAAACTAAAGTTAATAGGTGGTAAAGATACCTACGAGCAGTATTAAGACATTAGCCTAATATTTCACCTACCTGACCGGAAATGATAAGAACAATCGCAAATGTTGTCAAGATTCTTGCCCTGGAAATCCTGGTTCAGTTTGGCCAAACACAAATACTTTTTGTGTGTGTTTAATATAGCCCAAAACATTAGCCTGAAAAAAATCTATTAAGATTAAGGGTCTGGCATCGAGCAATGAAAAGAGCCTAACTCTAGGGGCGGCACCAAGCAAGCATGCGTTCATCTGTAGCCAACTTCATTCCGGACATAGTAGCTCTGTCGTCATCAGCTTAGCTCGCCTCTGGCCCGCCTACTTCAGATACACCGATTTGATTGGTTCCCAGAACTGCTTACGTAATGCAGTAACATGCATTATTGCTCGATGCCAGAGTGTCTTGCAGAGACAATTCAAATTGTTTAATAATTTTAGCAGCAATAATCAGCAAAATATGTGGCAAATCAGTGGCATTGTTTACATTTTGTGCCATTAATATGACACATGCCACACATTTTACAAGATTAGATGTTTGATAGTGGTGCTCAGGATCTGCAAATCATTCACCGTCATCCTATCAGTCATCTCTCCTTACTTTATGTGGTAAGTACTGTACTGTAATGCAACAGGCTACCGCTAACAAGCAGCTTGTCACAGAGGCGGTCTCTGTGGCTCCCTCCGACCGCCGCCAGCGGGAACCCTCACCGGACTTTTAACACTACATTTCCCATCAGCCCCGTACCTGCCGCGCTCACTTCCGGTTCCGGGTCCTCCCGGGTCACTTCCCCCGGCGGCCATTTTAAGGACTGCCGCGTCGGTGTGTTCTCCGCGAAGTTTTGTTTAGTCATGCTGACAATCCTGAGCGTTTTTTCATCGGACTGCCTTTCTGTTAACAATTGGACTGTATATCGACTCTGTGAACGGACTCTGCCTGCCATTTGTCGACCTCTGCCTGTCTCTCGGATTATTCCCTTTGATCGCCGCCTGCCTCGACCTATTGCCTGGACTCTGAACAAACTCTCTGTCTTGTCTTCGATATACCAGTCTGCTCCTGTTGACCCCTGCTTGTTTACACTGTCTGATTTAAATAAAGCGTTGCAAATGGATCCCACGTCTCCGGATCAATCCATGACTGCATCACAGAAAACTTCGCCGCCAACGGATCCAGCAACGGTACATCAGATCACCACTGAACTATCTGCTCAAGCTTCCCTTCTGTCAGCTCACCACGCCCAACTGGATAAGTTAACCAAGGTAACCGAACAACTTACCCAGATGTTGCAAAACCTCCAGTTTCCCGCTCCTTCCGCTGCATCTCCAGCCGCCGCACCAGCTCCGCCTCCTCCCACGGCCCAGTCAATCACCACCAGCCCTCGCCTGGCCTTCCCAGACAAGTTCGACGGTACTCCCAGTAAGTGCAAAGGTTTTCTCTTGCAATGTTCCCTCTTCGTCTCACAGCAACCCCACTTGTATCCCAACGATGAGGGAAAGATCGCCTTTGTTTGTTCGCTCCTCACTGGCAGAGCGTTAGACTGGGCTACTGCGGTCTGGAGACCGGAACAGCCTTCCTTCCCCACATTCGCCGCATTCATGCAACGTTTTAAGGAGGTGTTCCAACCCAGCTCAGAAACGAGCGAGGCAGGGGAGCAAATTGTGGCTCTACGACAGGGCAGGAGGACTGCGGCGGATTATGCCCTCACATTTAGGACCCTCGCGGCTCAGAGTGACTGGAACGATGAGCCTCTCAAGTTGCACTACCGGAAAGGACTCAACCATGATCTGCAGGTGGAGCTCGCCTGCCGGGATGAAGGATTGTCACTGGATCGCTACATCGATCTCTCCATCCGGGTCGACAACCTCATGAGAACCCGCAAGTCTACCCGATCCCTCACTCCTGTCACCTTTCCTCCGGGTCCTACTGAACCAGCCCCTGAACCCATGCAGGTGGGAACCACCAAGATCTCTGTTGAGGAGCGGGAAAGACGGCTCAGGAGCAATCTCTGCCTCTACTGCGGCCAGGCGGGACACATTCGAGCTAACTGCCCGACAAGACCACCTCGTCCTCCCACCTCGGTGAGTAAGAGTCGTCTCCTTCTCAACAAATGTGAAATTCCTGTCAGACTTATTTATGGAAACACTAATATCACGACCACGGCTCTCGTTGACTCCGGTGCCGCCGGAAACTTCATTGACTCAGAGTTTGTGAATGCTAACCACATCCCTCTCCTCTCTTGTGTCTCCCCTGTGGCAGTGGCCGCCCTCGACGGGCGCCCACTAGGATCTGGAAGGATTGATTACACTACCGCTGACATCACTCTCTGCCTAGACCCCCCTCACCAGGAAACAATCCGGTTCTTTATCATCACATCACCTCAGTCACCCATCATTCTCGGCTACCCATGGCTTAATCGACACGAACCGGCCATTTCCTGGACAAGAGGCACCATCACTCACTGGTCACCCTACTGTCAGGAGCACTGCACACCGCCACCCTCGAGCCCACCTGACTCACCCTCGTCACCCATCTCTCAGGAGACTATTCCAGCTGAGTATCGAGATCTGCTTGAGGCCTTCAGCCGCTCCAAGGCTACCAAACTACCACCCCATCGCTCTGGAGACTGCGCCATCGACCTCATTCCTGGCTCTGCACCACCTCGAGGTCGTATCTTCCCACTCTCCCAACCCGAAACTGAGGCTATGGATACTTATATCAGTGAAGAACTGGCTAAGGGCTTCATCCGGCCGTCCACATCACCCGCCTCAGCCGGGTTCTTCTTCGTTAAAAAGAAGGATGGAGGACTTCGACCCTGTATTGACTATAGATCCCTCAATGACATCACCATTAAGTACCGATATCCATTACCACTAGTCCCCTCAGCCCTTGAACAACTACGGACGGCCAAGCTGTTTACCAAGTTAGATCTACGCTCAGCATACAACCTCGTCCGCATCAGGGAGGGTGACGAGTGGAAGACCGCTTTCTCCACCACATCGGGCCACTACGAATATCGGGTCATGCCCTTCGGTCTGGCTAATAGTCCCTCGTACTTCCAGGCATTCATCAACGAGGTGTTCCGTGACATGCTTAACCGCTGGGTGATCGTTTATATTGACGACATCTTAATCTACTCCAACTCATACACCGAACATGTCCAGCACGTCCGAGCAGTCCTGCAACGGCTGATCAAGCACCAACTCTACGCTAAACAGGAGAAATGCGAGTTCCATCTTCAAAAGATCACTTTCCTAGGCTACATTATTAGCCCCGAGGGAGTGGCAATGGACGAGAGTAAGGTGAACGCCGTCCGGAACTGGCCTAGACCAAGAACCCTCAAGGAGCTCCAGCGATTTCTAGGATTTTCAAACTTCTATCGACGATTCATCCGCAACTTCAGTTCCTTGGCGGCCCCCCTAACATCTATGGTAAAGAAGGGAAACACTCGGCTCGTCTGGTCCCAGCTCGCTATCCAGGCCTTCAATGATCTGCGCGTAAGATTCACCACAGCACCCATCCTTCACCACCCAGATCCCACGAAGCCTTTTCTGGTAGAGGTCGACGCTTCTAGCACTGGCGTAGGGGCAGTACTTTCACAGCGGCAAGGGGAACCTCCTAAGACCTATCCCTGCGCATATTTCTCCCACAAGCTTTCTTCAGCAGAGAGGAACTATGATGTTGGCAATCGGGAACTTCTAGCAATCAAACTGGCCCTCGAAGAATGGCGTCACTGGCTCGAGGGGTCCCAACACCCGTTCACAGTTCTCACTGACCACAGAAATTTAGAGTACCTCCGCTCCGCTAAAGTGCTCAACCATCGCCAGGCCAGGTGGGCCCTATTCTTCACACGCTTTCAGTTTCAAGTAACGTACCGGCCAGGATCTCAAAACACCAAGGCAGACGCCCTCTCCCGAGTTCACGATCCTGACCTTCCTCCTACTCAGTCCGAGACCATTCTGCCGAAGTCCCTCATTGTAGCCCCTGTCACCTGGGACATCCTAACAGAGATCACAGAAGCCCAATCACAAGATCCCACACCTAGTGAATGCCCGGCCTCGCTCACGTATGTGCCTCAGTCCATTCGTTCACGAGTCCTATCAGAAGTCCACTCTCAGCCCAGTTCTGGCCACCCGGGTATTGAGGCCACGTTACAGATCCTCCAAAACCGCTTCTGGTGGCCATCTCAACGCTCTGACACCATCACCTACATTAAGAACTGCCGTGTGTGCAACACCTCTAAAGTTCCACGTCAGCTCCCGGCCGGCCTTCTGCATCCTCTACCCGTGCCTCAACGTCCCTGGTCACACATAGCCGTAGATTTCATCACTGATCTTCCCATCTCTAAGGGCCACACCACCATCTTAACCATAGTGGATCGTTTCTCAAAGGGCTGCAGACTCATTCCTCTACCCAAACTTCCCACAGCCATGGAGACAGCCGAAATCCTGTGCAACTTTGTATTCAGGTTCTACGGTCTACCAGAGGACATTGTATCCGACCGAGGGCCCCAGTTCACTTCTCGCCTGTGGACCAGCTTCTTCCAACTCCTCGGGGTCAACATCAGCCTCAGCTCAGGATACCACCCGGAGTCCAACGGTCAGGCAGAGAGGCTGAACCAGGAGTTGATCCGCTTTCTACGATCATACTGTCAGAACAACCAAGAGGACTGGAGCCGCTTCCTTTTCTGGGCCGAATACGCCCAGAACTCTCTACTCAAACCATCCACTAACCTCACTCCATTCCAATGTGTCTTAGGTTTTCAACCACCTCTGTTTCCCTGGTCTGGAGAACCCTCTGATCTCCCCGCGGTCAACTCCTGGTTCCAGCGCAGTGAGGAGGTCTGGGACCAAGCCCATGTCCATCTGCAAAGGGCAGTGCGACGTACTGAAGCTCAGGCCAACCGCCGACGCCGGCAGAACCCCCCTTACCAACCTGGCCAATGGGTGTGGCTCTCGACCCGGGACCTCCGTCTACGTCTACCTTGCCGGAAGTTAAGCCCCAGGTACGTGGGTCCTTTCAAAATTATCAAACAAATTACTCCTGTTTCATTTCGTCTTGAACTTCCCCCCGAATACCGTATCTCACCCACCTTTCATGTCTCTCTGTTTAAGCCCGCTGGTAACCCGGAAGGAGGGGAGAACCTAGAGGAGACCGCTGCACGGGGACCCCCCCCCATGATCATCGAGGGCGAGGAGGTCTATCGGGTGAATTCGCTCCTGAACTCCCGGCGCCGGAACGGTCGCCTCCAATACCTGGTCGACTGGGAGGGGTTCGGTCCCGAGGAGAGGTCTTGGATACCTGCCGAGGACATTCTCGACCCTTCCCTAATCGCCGACTTCCACGCCACCTACCCAGATCGGCCAGCTCCCCGTGGAAGAGGAAGACCTCGGCGCCGGGTTCCTCCTCGCGCCAGGAGTCGCTCGCAGGGGGGGGGCTCTGTCACAGAGGCGGTCTCTGTGGCTCCCTCCGACCGCCGCCAGCGGGAACCCTCACCGGACTTTTAACACTACATTTCCCATCAGCCCCGTACCTGCCGCGCTCACTTCCGGTTCCGGGTCCTCCCGGGTCACTTCCCCCGGCGGCCATTTTAAGGACTGCCGCGTCGGTGTGTTCTCCGCGAAGTTTTGTTTAGTCATGCTGACAATCCTGAGCGTTTTTTCATCGGACTGCCTTTCTGTTAACAATTGGACTGTATATCGACTCTGTGAACGGACTCTGCCTGCCATTTGTCGACCTCTGCCTGTCTCTCGGATTATTCCCTTTGATCGCCGCCTGCCTCGACCTATTGCCTGGACTCTGAACAAACTCTCTGTCTTGTCTTCGATATACCAGTCTGCTCCTGTTGACCCCTGCTTGTTTACACTGTCTGATTTAAATAAAGCGTTGCAAATGGATCCCACGTCTCCGGATCAATCCATGACTGCATCACACAGCTAACCTTGTCTCTTCAGTGACTGCATAGAACACATTTCACTATTGGGATTCACTATTTGGGCACTTCCATAATTTTGAATTAGCTTTTATTTTTGCATTTGCAGTGTTTATTTTAACTTTGTTCATTTTATTTCTTTTTAATTTTAGTTTTTTGTTTTTTTTTGTTATATGTGTCAGGATTATGTCTTGTTCTGTTCTGCTTTCCTAGTGTTTTTCTCCTGTGTTTCTAGAGTACTTGGTTTAATCCGTTTGCTCCCCCTTTTTGGTTCATGTTCATTTTGTTCAGTCTTGCCCATATTTGTACTTCCCCTTGTTATCTCGTTTGTAGCCACTCCCCTGTTTCTGTGTATTTAGTCCTTGGTCTTTCACTCCCGTTGTCCGTGGTTAAAATGTTGTCGTGTGTGTCTTGCTCCTGGTTTTCTGTTTTATGGTTTAAGCCCCTGGATTTATGTACTTTTGTTTATTTAATAAAACCATGTTCTTTTGTTACTCCTGCCTCCCTGTGTCTTCTCTGGATCCTACTTCCCTGCACGGCGTGACAATATGTTTGTGTCATCATTTTTTTATTTTGTATATTTGAAGACTTGCATATTTGAAACAAAAACCTCTAAGAGTCCGTCTGAGATGTTTTGTTTTAAATAAGCCTTTTTATCAAGCTTCTATGTTTAGGTTTAGTAATTTCCCTTCATTGGCAAAGAAAAGGTTATTAGTCAGTTATTGGATGCAGTATTTTCAAAAATGTAATGATATTTAGTAACAATTTAGTTTAGGGACCAGTTCTCGCTATTAACTAGTTGCTTATTAGGATACATATTATCATATTGGTTGTTTATTAGTACTTAGAAAGCACATATTCTACATGGCCATATTCCACATTCTTACTCCTACCCCATACCCAAACTTAACTACTCTCTATTAAAAAGCAGTAGGAGTTTATTGAGGCAAAAGTCATAGTTAATAGTTAATAGTGAGAACTGGACCTAAAATAAAGTGTGATCGATATTTTCATAGAAGCCTGATAAAAGGCTCTCCCATGGCTCTCTCAGATGCTTGGATCTGAAGTTATTTCTATTTACAGTTTAGGTTTTTGCTTTAGTACAACCTTGTCGAGTCCAAATCAAGTCCAAGTCCTTAAAGGATTAGTTCACTCCCAGAATAAAAATTACCTGCTAATTTACTCACCCCCATGTCATCCAAGATGTTCATGTCTTTCTTTCTTCAGTCAAGAAGAAATGAAGGTTTTCGAGGAAAACATTGCAGGATTTTTCTCCATATGCACTCTTAAAAATAAAGGTGCTTTAAAAGGTTCTTCACAGAGATGCTATAGAAGAACCATTTTTGGTTCCACAAAGAGCCATTCAGTCAAAGGTTCTTTAAAGAACCATCTCTTTCTTACCTTTTTATAATCCAAAGAACCTTCTTTCGCCACAAAGAACCTTTTGTGAAAGAGAAAGGTTCTTCACGGAACCATTTGGACAAAAAAGTTCTTCTATGGCATCGTGAAGCACCTTTATTTTTAAAAGTGTACACTGTAAAACGTTTTCACCAGATTCAACTTAAAAACCTAAGTTCAGCAGCTGCCTTAAGTTTTTAAGTTAAATCAGCTTAAAACTACAAGTAATTTTAACTTATTAAAATAATAATGAGTTGAATGATATAACTTGTGAGTTTAAATGACTTATGACTTAAGGCAGCTGCTAAACTTAAGTTTTTAAGTTGAAACTGGTGAAAACTTTTTACAGTGTAGTGGACTTTAACGGTGACCAATGGGTTGAAGGTCCAAATGAGAGTTTCAGTGCAGCTTCAAAGGCCTCTACATTTTCTAAAAAAAAATTTTTAATGTATATAATTTTAACCACAAATGCGCTCAGATTTTCACAACAGTTTTCACGTTTTCATTAAATGCTGATACATATTTAAATTTACATATAAAATGATTTATTTTAATATTTGATATTTTTAATTTCTATGATTTCTCATCAATTAAAATTAATAGCTGTAATAAGCAGTACAACTGACTAAATAATTAACATGGCATGACTAAGTATTGTATTGACTACACATTTGCAAGACATTTTTACCAACACAGAAAAACTATTACTAAAAAACCAACACTGATCGTATCACAAAATCTTGACATCCTCGTTAGCAAGAAGTTGCATTATTTATGTTGTCTGGAAACCAAAAATAAAGAAGCCATGTTGTTTGGAGATTGTCATAGCTAGGTGACAGGAGGAGTTGGTGGATTGCTCATTCTTCAGAAGGAACGCCACGTAATTTGGATAGTGTGAACATAACATGAACAGATTGTTAATTAGCATGATATTTATGTTGCATGCAATATCACATAGACAAGCTAATGCTATCATTTTGCACTGAATATCTTACACAAAATGGCTAAAATAGTAGTGTGCACAAAGCTCGAATGCAAGTATTCGGCGGCCATAGAAGCAGGTTGGGATCACGCCATTGAAGAAGTGCTAAGACACATTAGCCACATTTACTAGATCATTTACCACGCTCCATTTATCTCTCGAGGTGTCTGGTGTTGTTTTGCTGGTGTAAGAATGATAACTTTAGAGGGTAAGCTGTTAGAGCTCTTGACCCTATTTATGGATTTGACTCGTTTGAGTTTTATAGGCCTCCAGGGATTGAGCGCAGAGCTTTTTCTCTTCTCTCATGTGTCTTTTCCTCTTAGTTCACTGAAGAAAACAGCAGCCTCAGAAGATCAGCCTTAAGGTGGGCTTCTTATTTGCGTTTTGAAGACTTCTTTGAATCGGTTCGAGGGAAACAGAGTAATGGGAGTGCTGACATGATAACGTCTATTTAATTGCCTTTTTTTAATGTGAACACATCATGTTTGTTGTCAAAAGAGACTTTTAATCTTCCCACTGAGTTGGTTGGACGTTGTGAATGGAGACAAACAGTGCGCGCTGTTGTGTGATTGCGTTGGTGTGGTCTTGCTAATGACGCTTGTGTCACATCCTCCATACCATTAAGCCGTCTGCATATTACTGAGGCAAGTAATGATGCAGTATCAATAACAGTGTTTCCTCAGGGGAGGCAACGGAGGCAGCGCCTTTTCAGAAAAAGTTTAGATGAGAAAATAATTAGTACAAAAATAAAACAAACAAATATTATGAAGAACATAAGATTGTGCAGTCAGTGTTGTCTTCGGGGCCGGGGGAGACTGTCATCTTGCACCCTGTCACAACTAATTCAACACTGTTCGACTTGGACACCAACAGAACACGGGTTCAGAGGGAGGCAGGCTCTTTTGCCTCCCTTGAGCTCATTTTGTTCCCATTGTGATCACACAATGTGGCGTTAATTTGAAAAGGGTAACGCAAACAGTAGGAAAGCGATGGGAGAAAAGTGTGAAATGAATGTAATGTTTACGGACATTTAATTGCATGCTATTTGCAAATAATTAAAATGCATTACAGTTCAAATTTATATGGAATGCAATTAAAAGAGTGCTTTTTTGACCCATACAGTTACACAGTTGAGGTCAAAAGTTTACATACACCTTGCAGAATCTGCAAAATGTTAATCATTTTAACAAAAATAAGAGGGGGCATATAAAATGCATGTTATTTTTATTTAGCACTGACCTGAATAAGATTTTTCACATAAAAGGCATTTCCATAGTTGTTCAAGAGTCCCTTGTTTGTCCTGAACAGTTAAACTGCCCACTGCTCTTCAGAAAAATCCTTCAGGTCTCACAAATTCCTTGATTTTTCAGCATTTTTGTGTATTTGAACTCTTTCCAACAATGACTATGATTTTGAGGTCCATCTTTTCACACTGAGGACAACTTTTTAAATTTGATAATTAGGGCACATTTAACCTATCTTGTCTTCTGGGAAACATGTAAGTATCTTCTGTAGCTTTTGAATGGTAGAACTAAATGAAAAAAAAAAAGAAAAAGAAATTTAGGCAAAATATGAAAAATGTACACATCTTCATTCTGTTCAAAAGTTTTCACCCCTGGCTTTTTTGTGTATCCTTCTGGAGCATCAGTTTGAAACTTGTGTAATAGTTGCTTATGAGTCCCTCAGTTGTTCTAGATTATTATAATTACACTAATTATTATAAGTGATTATTGTCCTAAATTATTATAATTATACGGATTTCGAAAGTCTGACAGTAATCAGTGTTGAGACTACTGAAAGGTTAACCCTGCCTGGTTTAAAAATTTATATTTGTTAGAAATTTTGAAAAGTAATCAAATGTAATCAGTTATATTACTTTAATAAAGTAATAGAAATAGTTACACTACTTATTACATTTTAAATGGGGTAAGTTGTAAAAATACACCATGTGATATAAAATAACAATAATACTTACACATATAAAATAATATAAAATAAAAAATACTTAAAGTTTCAATTAAAAAAACTAAAAACCAGCAAGCAAATAAATTAGAAACTAATGTTTAAAAAACTTTTCAAACCATCTTAGATAAACAGCAAAAGTCAACAAAAGTTTTTAATTGTAGTGTTACTTCTATAATTCTGATTTAGGCAGCATTACATAGACCTAGAAATAATCAAGAGAGGGACCAGGCAACAACAATGAAGCAGGAACTCAAAGCTAGACATGACAAAACTTTAAAATAAAAAAACAGAGCAGGATGATTAAAGACTACAGGAATTATTACACATAATTTGCATAATGATTCAACATGTAATTTAAAAAACATAGTATGGAGGCTTTACAGTATGGCGGCTTTAATCTATAGATTTATTTTCACATTGATATGTCAGGGAAGAAATACAAAGAGAGCTCTTTTGAAGTCTATAGAGTTGCGACCTGAAAGAACAAACCTCGTCTGTATTTGTTTCTTGATGAGTGTCTCACTTGTAAACAGCAGTCTTTTGTTTGTATTGTATTTCCAGTGAAATGATCTTATGGCAATCACTTCTTTTCATCTGCCCCGGGAGATTTTTCAAGTGCGTGTTTGTGCCTCTCAGAGTTGATTATGTCATAGCTGAAATTAACTAGTGCTTAATGAGCAAAATATGCAGAGATATGAGCGGGTCTGAAGCACTGACACATCATCTTGTGAAAAAAAGGCGCAGTCATTAACTCAGCAGGTTGAGTGTGATTGTTCCTACGCAGCACTATACAGTTACACACATGCCATTTTACAGTGTTATGACTCAGTGTTATGTCAAAAAACTAGACCTCGACAATATAATCCTGCTCATGCGGCTGTTTGCCTGAAAGATCCCACTGAGTTCCAATGTAAAGATGAATTACTTGCACAAATATAAAATTGTAGCACCCTGGAGGTGTTTAAAGAGGCTAGCCTGGGGTTCTTTGCCAGCCTGTTAGTTTTCTCTTTCAATATTTTTACCAGCCTGTTCTCAGTTTTAGTATATATACACTTTTCTCCTGACAGTTTCCTTACACTTCTTCTCCCTGGACTGTAGATATCAAAAATCTCAATATTTTTTGCTAAAGTTATTTTTGTATCCAACCTGCTGAATTAGACCAACATAAATTACCATGCACCTCCAAAACTTTACCGACAAACCTTGACTGAAAAGAATAAACTCAAAAATTAAAAATGTGCTGAAATGTACTCACCCTCAGGCTATCGCAAAAAGAGATTAGTTTGTTTATCTGAACAAATTTTAAGAAATTCAGCATTACATCAATTGCTTACCAGTGGATCCTTTGCAGTGAAGTCCAAACAGCTAATAAAAATATCACAATAATCCACAAGTGTCACGGATTGGTCAGGTTCTGCACCCACAATCACGCCAAGATCACTGTCACCTGAATTCTGATTCACACGCACCTGCACTCAATCATCCACGCACTATAAGAACACTCACCACACACCGCTCAGTGTCCGGGCTCGTTCTCGCGAAGCGGACTGCTAGTGCTTCTCACTGCGAGTATCACTATCTGAAAACTTACCTGTTTATACTTACCTGAACCCTGTCTTGTTCCAGTCCTCCCAGTTCCTGTCCTCAGCGGTGTATGGCCGTAAAGCTGACTCCCAAGTCAGCGGTGGGTGTGTGGATTCACAAACTCACCAAACTTCCTCCAACGATCGTTCTTGGAATCATCCTGTCTCTCCATCTGCAAAGAAAAGGATCAGTCATCTTCAACACTCTTAAACCCGGCTCAAGTCTATCTGTTTCAGTTATACTCACCATCTCTGGATCCCATCTCATCTCCGGCACTGCTGCTTAAATATAAATAAACACCTGCATTTATACTTACCTTGTTGTCCCGTCTGCTTCATAACAGGAAGGCCGGACCACTACAGTAAGCAGCATGAGTGCTCAGGATCCGTTCCAGGAATTGGTGGACTCTCTGAGGAAGGTTTTACTATCCACTCCATCTATCATGCCTTCCGCACCACCGGCACCCACTCCATCATGCACTTCTTCGGAACCTCTACCATCCAGTCCCATGGCCTGACCAGCGCCCTACGCAGGCGGGGCGGAGGAGTGCAATGGATTTTTGCTGCAATGTTCTCTTGTCTTTTCTATGCAACCTGCACTCTATCCCACAGATCAGTTTAAAATAGCATTTATCACCTCTCTTCTCACAGGACCAGCTTTGAAGTGGGCCGATTCGATCTGGCAGCAAAGCGGCCCGGCCACTCGTTCCATCCAGGCGTTCATCTCCCACTTCAAGGAAGTTTTTGGCCGTACGGATGGGGAAATATCAGCTGGTGAGCAGCTCTATCACTTGTCACAAGGATCGATGTCAACTCACGAGTATGCTTTGCGTTTCCGTACTTTAGCCGGAGCCAGTGGATGGAACGAGCGGTCATTGCTGACCACCTATCGTCTTGGCCTCAAACCCCGTCTTCGTCTACAACTTGCTGCGTTGGATGACGCTATGGGATTAGAGCGCTTCATACAACAATCCATCAGATGTTCTGACCGCATGCAATCTTATCAGTCTCAATCGGACCCCTCGTCTCATGCACTCCTCTGCCCAGTCGAAACCGCCAACCCTCCAGAACCAGAACCCATGATTCTTGAATCTGGTAGACTTTCAGCAGCTGAGCGACAGAGAAGGCTGACCCGGGGTTTGTGTCTATATTGTGGAGCTAGTGGGCATGTTCGGATGAAATGCCCCCTTTGTCCAGTTCCAACAGCGGTGAGTGTTATCCAGTCAGATGATGAAAAGATGTATCCTCTCTCTACCTGTGTCCAGTTAACCACACCCACATCCTCTGTAGCCCACGCCCTCATTGACTCTGGGTCAGCGGGAAACTTCATCTCGGGGAGCCTCTGTCGCCAGCTACAGCTCCGAACCGAAGCCTCGTCGAGCTTCTACCAGATTCAACCCATAACCCGCTCCATCACTGGAAAACCACGCATCCATCGAAAATGTCAACCCACCAACCTGCAAATCGCCACCACGTTGCGGAGGTCCTCCAGAAACTCAGGGAACACCAGCTCTTTCTAAAGGCAGAAAAATGTTCATTTCATCTTCCATCCGTTCACTTCCTGGGATACGTCATTGACCGTGAGGGTATCCGTATGGACGAGAGGAAGGTATCTTCTGTCACCTCATGGCCCAGACCTTCTTCAATTAAGGAGCTCCAGAGGTTTCTCGGTTTCGCCAACTTTTACTGACGCTTCATTCAGGGTTACAGCATCATAACAACTCCATTAACCAACATGCTCAAGGGAAAACTGACGAAACTCCTCTGGACCCCTGAAGCCGCCGCAGCCCTCCAATCCCTCAAGGAAGCCTTCACCCAAACTCCCATCCTACGACATCCTGATCCTGAACTCCCTTTCGTCGTCGAAGTGGATGCCTCTACCTCGGGAGTTGGAGCAGTTCTCTCCCAGCATCACGGAACCCCTAGTTTACTCCATCCATGTGCCTACTTCTCCCGGAAGTTTAGCCCGGCGGAGAGGAATTATGACATCGGCAACTGAGAACTCCTGGCTATCAAACTCGCCCTGGAGGAGTGGTGACATTGGTTGGAGGGAGCCAATCACCCGTTTCAGGTACTTACGGATCACAAAAACCTTCAATACCTCCGTGATGCAAAAAGACTGTGCCCACGTCAAGCCAGGTGGGCACTATTCTTCTCCAGGTTTCACTTTACCATTTCCTATCGTCCCGGTCCAAAGAATGTACGAGCAGATGCATTATCCAGAATCCACGACTCCCCTGATTCTCCTGAGCCTCCCACCAACATCCTCCCTCAAGACATTTTTGTTAATCCCATTGAATAGTCAGCTCCTCCCAGTGTCGCCACTCCTGAGCCTCGACCTCCGCCGGGCTGTCCTCCTGATCGTCGGTACATCCCAAGGACACAACAGGTAGATCTCATTCACTCCACCCATACTTCCCTGGGCACTGGACATCCCGGGACCAGCAACACCCTCTCGCTGCTGTCCGAACGCTTCTGGTGGCCGGGTATGGCAAGGGATGTGAAGCGATTCATTCAAGGCTGCAAGGAATGTGCCATGTACAAAAGTCCCAGACAGTTACCAGCAGGGAAGCTCCATCCCTTGCCAATCCCAAACCGCCCCTGGTCACACCTAGGAGTGGATTTTATGACGGACTTGCCAGCATCGGATGGAAACACCTGCGTCTTTGTCATAGTGGACCGATTCTCCAAGTTCTGCAAGTTACTACCTCTGAGAGGACTACCCACTGCCTTGGAGACGGCAGAACTCCTGTTTAATCGCGTCTTTCGTCAGTATGGGATCCCTGAAGACATTGTGTCGGACAGAGGTCCGCAGTTCATATCCCGGGTATGGAGATCATTCTTCCGACTCCTAGGTGTGACAGTCAGCCTCTCCTCTGGGTACCACCTGCAGACCAACGGCCAGACTGAGAGGAAGATCCAGGAAGTGGGGCGGTTCCTCAGGACCTTCTGCCATAACCATCAGAACTCCTAGAACCAGTTTCTGGGCTGGGCAGAGTATGCCCAAAATTCACTGCGGCAACCTTCCACCGGCCTCACACCATTCCAGTGTGTCCTCGGGTTCCAACCTCTGTTATTTCCCTGGAATGGTGAACCATCTGAGGTCCCCGCAGTGGATTACTGGTTCCGGGAGAGCGAGAGGGTCTGGGACGAAGCGCATCACCATCTGCAGAGGGCAGTACGCAGACAAAAGACCTTCGCGGATCGGAAGAGGACTTCGGCTCCAGTATATGTCCCAGGCGATAAGGTATGGCTCTCCACTCGTGATATCCGTCTGCGACTGCCCTCTAAGAAGTTAAGTCCCAGGTTTGTTGGTCCCTTCGACATCCTAGAACAGGTCAACCCCGTCACTTACAGACTTCAGCTCCCACCACAGTATCGTATTCATCCTACCTTCCATGTGTCATTGTTAAAACCTTTTCACCCACCTCTCACTTCCTCCACAGAACCTGACCACGAAGAGGAATGATGCTGGATGAAGGGGCCGTCTACTCCGTCCGGGAGATTCTCCAGTCTCGACGTCGTGGTGGTCTACTAGAATACCTGGTTGACTGGGAGGGTTACGGACCAGAGGAGAGGTCATGGGTCCCAAAAGCCGACATCCTAGACCCCACGCTCGCAGAGGAGTTCCACTCCAATCACCCTGAGTGCCCTGCACCCCGAAAATGAGGTAGACCACCACGGCGCCAGAGACCTCGGCCCTCAGGAGCGGGCCCTGGGGAGGGGGGTAGTGTCACGGATTGGTCAGGTTCTGCACCCACAATCACGCCAAGATCACTGTCACCTGAATTCTGATTCACACGCACCTGCACTCAATCATCCACGCACTATAAGAACACTCACCACACACCGCTCAGTGTCCGGGCTCGTTCTCGCGAAGCGGACTGCTAGTGCTTCTCACTGCGAGTATCACTATCTGAAAACTTACCTGTTTATACTTACCTGAACCCTGTCTTGTTCCAGTCCTCCCAGTTCCTGTCCTCAGCGGTGTGTGGCCATAAAGCTGACTCCCAAGTCAGCGGTGGGTGTGTGGATTCACGAACTCACCAAACTTCCTCCAACGATCGTTCTTGGAATCATCCTGTCTCTCCATCTGCAAAGAAAAGGATCAGTCATCTTCAACACTCTTAAACCTGGCTCAAGTCTATCTGTTTCAGTTATACTCACCATCTCTGGATCCCATCTCATCTCCGGCACTGCTGCTTAAATATAAATAAACACCTGCATTTATACTTACCTTGTTGTCCCGTCTGCTTCATAACAACAAGTATCTACACAAGTTCAGTCCGTCAACTAATATCCTGTGAAGTAAAAAAAAAAGCTGGCTTTCTCCAGTGAAAACAGAGAAATATCCACCGATCAAGCACCATTTACAAGCCAAAACTGTTCAAAACAAGTATGTGGATGGATTTTGATGTGAAAGAAAAACAGGGGATGAACTTTTTCACAGGAAGAGTTATTTTAGATTGTGATATTTTAGCCAGAAGCGAAGATTTAAAAATTAAAATGTCTTAATGTACCTGTTTCTTACAAACACACAGCTTTTTACTTTACAAGATGTTAACTGATGGACTGGAGTTTCTGACTCATTATGACGGCACCCATTCACTGCAGTGGATCCATTTGTGACCAACTGATGTAATGCTATGTTTTCTCAATCTGTTCTGATGAAGAAACAAACTCCTCTACATTTTGGATGATCTGAGGGTGAGTACATTTTCAGCAACAAATTTCTATTATTTTTTTATTTTATTTTTGTGAACTTTTTTAAAAGCTTATTCACACCAAACATGAGATGAAAATGTGAGACAAATCACACCTGAAAGGTCTCTTCACACCAAGGCTGACACAAATATTTGTCTGGCAAGACAAAGAGCTCTTCTACAGTATCAAAAGTCACAAGTCCCAATGACATTTACTTACCTCTACAGCTGTCGAAATCAAAGCACTATCACTTGGTAATAAACATGTCTAGTGGTGTTAGTTCACTTCCAAAACAAACAAACAAAAATCCTGATTACTCACCCCTATGTCATCCAAGATGTTCATGTATTTCTTTCTTCACTCGAAAAGAAATTAAATGTGCCATAGAATGCATTGATACAATATTTTAAATTGTTCTCTGATATCTACATAGAAGGTATATGGCATATGAAAGGGCAAAAATTCTCCAGAAACGGTTTTACAGGTCCATTTACAACCCTAGGATTTGTCCCTTAAATGTCTGTTATTACCTTATTTGGAAGGTTCATGAATAATAATGATGAGCTCTGCACTGATTGACTGTTTCGCAGAGTGGCTCATTTCAGTAGTTCGCACAAGGAGGAAGATATAAATTTAATCACAGAGCTTGAGCCGCTATTAATATGTGGTTTCTTGAAACTGCCACTTTGAATGCACGATCATTTTACTTTCACTTTTGTGATTGCATGTGCTCTGTGTAAAGCTATACTGCAGCAGCAGTACTTACCACATAAGTTTACACTTACACTGCACTTAACATCTCCTGCACAACCTCAAACATAAGATTTATTCCTGTGATCTGCCATTTTTGCTATTGTCCTCACTTTGTTTTTTTCACAATAGCCTAGCTGCAGAACTTTTGATGATTTGGCTATGCAAATGTTAACGATCGCGACTATTACGTAGTCGCTGTTATGTTAGGATTAGCCTATTTTTCAGTGGTCTTTTGCAAACACCAGATTTATATAAGAAGGAGGAAACTATGGTGTTTGAGACTCACGGTATGTCATGTCCATGTACAGAACTGTTATTATTCAACTATGCCAAGGTAAATACAGTTTTCCATTCTATGGCACCTTTAAGGTTTTTAAGGAAAACATTACAGAATTTTTCTCCATATAGTGGACTTTAATCGGGATGAACAGGTTGAAGGTCCAAATTGCAGTTTCAATGCAGCTTCAAATGGCTCTACACAATCCCAGCCGAGAAATAAGGGTCTTATCTAGCGAAACAATTGGTCATTTTCTAAAAAAAAATTACAATTTATATATGTTTAACCACAAATGCTCAATCCCATTTTCTTCTCCAACTTCAAAATCATTCGACATCGATGTTTTACCTTTTTTGTATGACTGATCGTTTACGAGATAAGACGCTCATTCCTCGGCTGTGATCGTGTAGAGCCCTTTGAAGCTGCACTGAAACTGCAATTTCGACCTTCAATCAATTGGCTCCCATTGAAATCCACTATATGGAGAAAAATTCTTAATTTCTTTTCGAAGAAAGAAAGACATGAACATCTTGGATGACATGGGAGTGAGTAAATTATTTGAAATTTTTTAACCTGGAAGTGAACCAATCCGTTAACGAAGTCACGTAATTTGCAGTTCTAATCGTTTAATTTTCGTTTGTGTGATTTCTTAAGACTATTGCACTGCCTGTGTATTGTGTATATGCCAAACCCAGTTGCACTTTTAATGCCAGAATAATATATTACAAGGCAGAGTAATATAAACGCACATTAAGTAATGTACTAATAAAAACAGTGCATGTTAATAATTGTAAAAACCATTGTTGGCCGTCTTGACAGCTTGCACAGACTTTACAAGATCTTTTCAAGTGTTCATAAATTCTGAGGTAAACATTCGTTCAGGGATTGCATTACACTTTAATGCAGTTTAAGAAATATTATGCAGCACTGGTGCAAAAATACACATATGTGTGGTGTTGTCATATGTATGCACATGTATAATAGGTGCACATGTTATTAGACTTTCAAAGGAGACAGGGTTTATTTTTTAGGAGGTGCGTAAATACAAGCAGCTTGACGTCCAGTGCTGCTGTTCTGTAGTTGTGTATCAGCGACAGTTAAACGCCTTCAGCTCCCACAGCATGTTGGATTGTGCAGCAGCAACGGCTTGAGAAATGTCATCTAAACTGATGTCTCACTGGCTGTTCTGTTTGCTTGTTCTGTAAAATATCAGATTAATGAACTTCTTGCATTAGGTGTAAATATGAAACTGTTTCTATTGAAAAGTTTTCTCCCTGTGAATATTTGCATTAAGTGTAAATACATAATGTATAATGCCAGTCATTTCAACAGGGTGGCTAAATCTAAATCCATTTTTCAGGTTGGACTTTCAAACAAACAAATGTTTACTGCTTTAAAGAGCAGGTCATATGCTTTTTTTTTAAAAGTGTCCTAATATTGTTTAGGACTCCACAGGTTTAAATGGCAGAAAACATTGTAAAAAAATTTCAGAATATACATTTATACATAGTCATTTTTCAGTGATTTTGAAATGGTTCTTTCGAACAAGCTTTGAGTGTAATGTTTGTAATCCCCTCCTTACCATAAGAGTCCTCAGCTCTGATTGGTCAGCTGGCCAAGCCTGTTGTGATTGGCACAGAGAGGAGCGCTTGAGCAAGTTAGTGAGCTCTTCCATCTGTGTTGCCAAGTCTGCGGTTGGGTTTGATGTCTGCGGGTTGAAGCAACCTCAATAACGTCATATTTAGCCCCTGGAATGCGAATTTAGCAAGGGAACCCTGACAAAAAGCATGGCTGTATCTGAGATCGCTACCTATAAAATTGCAAGTTTATATCACTATTTGAGGGAACAGCCAATTTTAGTAGTGTTCGAAACCATAGTGGACGTTCTCGAGTGCACTCATTCAATCACACAATGCACCGCAAAAATGCCCGTTTCAAATGATTATTAAACAGCAAGCAAACCATGCAAAAGCGGCAGTCCTTCTGGTGCACTCAGTGTCCGAATTCACTCACTTGTTTTCAGTGTTGGGGTTAGTTACTCAAAAAAGTAATATATTACATATTACATATTACTCTCAAAAATAGTAATGCCTTACTTTACTTTATTACTCCCTGGAGAAAGTAACTAGTTATATTACTAGTTATATTACTAGTTACATTTTTTTTTTTCTTACACAAAAAAATGTTATTCTGAACAAAAAAGCATGACCTATACTGCGTGCATCCAGTGCATACGCGATCTCATAAAGCTCTTATAACAATGGATATTATGCACAATTAATCTTTCATAAAGGTCTACGTGTGTTGTGATTCGTAAGCACGCAATATTCAGCACTGTTCAAAACTTTTGAGCAGTGAGTGAATTCTATCTTAAACACCATTGATTGGCGATGCGTTCCAAAAATCAGCAGATGGCTACATTGCTCATGTTGCAAAACAAGTTTTAAATCGAAACTGCCTATTCTTGCTCTTTCTAATCATATATGTTGTTCTTGCTGTTTTTGTGCAATAGATGAATAACATTATTATTATTTTTTTAGATATTTTATGTTTAGATATTTCTATATTGCGGGAGTCCCGCGAATCATTTTATTTTCCCGCATCCCGCACACACACACACACACACACACACACACACACACACACACACACACACACACACACACACACACACACACACACACACACGAGTCTCTACCCGCCCGCACCAGCACACGCACTTGTCCATCAAGTTTTGTCCCGCGCCGCACTCTGTTGCGTTGGGTCCCGCGGGTTTGCAGGTCTCTATTTGCAAGTGCCGCTCTGCTGCTGGCTGCCGGTGTCGACCAATCGGTGATGGTAATTTAATGATACCTCGTGCCAAACCCAGACCAATCACTGTTCAATTCACGCCCCCCTCCCCTTCCCTTCTGTTCTCTGTGTTGTCGTGTGCCTTGAGTGTGATGAAGGTGCTACTGGCAAATGTAACGCAAGTAACTAGCTCGGGAAAACTGTAATAATATTACAATTTTCAGACGAGTAATGCCTTACACTACTAGTTACTGAAAAAAGTAATATTATTACAGTAACGCGTTACAAAGTAACGCGTTACACCCAACACTGCTTGTTTTCATTCACTCATCCAAGTGAACTGTATGAGTAGACTAATGTAGGGAATTGTGAATGAGAGTATGGGGGAAATTTTGGATACAGCCCATGTATTTTACACCCCAGAACACGATTTTTGACAGGGGACCCCTAGGGCTAGTTTTGAGTAGCAGTTGGATGGGTTTTGTTGTGACAATCTGGCAACACTAGCATGCACCTTTATGTAAAACAGTAATAAAGTGCTTCAATCTGTTCTTAAAATAATGAAATAAAAACCAGGGGCTAAATATGACGTTATTGGAGTTGCCTCAAACTGCGACATCAAAAACAACCACAGACTAATCAACACAGGTGGTAGCACTCGCTAACTTGCTAAAGTACTCATCTCTGTGCCAATCACAACAGGCTTGGCCACCTGATCAATTAGAGCAGCAGGGCTCGAAATTGCGACCATTTTGGTCGCATATGCTCCCAAAAAATTAATCTGCGCAACCTCACCAGTGCTACCAAGTAAAAAAGTTAATTTCGAGCCCTGAGCAGAGTAGGCTTATGGAAGTGAGGGGTTTACAGACATTAGGTTCAAAACAGATTAGAACAAACTGTTTTCGAAATCGTGGACAAATGACTTTATGTATTAATCAGGGGTGTCAAACTCAGTTCTTAGAGGGCCACAGCCCTGCACAGTTTAGATTCAACCCTAATTAAACACACCTGATTCAGCTAATCAAGTTATTTAGCCTTCTTTGACAACTACATGGTTTGTGTGTTAAAGCAGTTTTGGAACTAAACTGCGGCCCTCCAGGACCAGAGTTTGACACCCCTGGTATAAATGTACATTCTGGGAAAATAACAATGTTTTCTGACATTAGACGCATTTAAACCTGTTTTAGGGGACACCAACACAATATTAGGACCTGCTTTTTAACAACTGATGCTTTCCATCATCATCTTTCAGCAATGAAAACAAAACAAACTTGCTTTTTTTTACAGCGCAGAACACAGCATCTTTTTGACATGATGTAAACACAAACTAGCGGACTGTTTACACTGAAATATAGCTAAGTTACAAACTTTATTATTTTGTTTTTATTTTTATTTCTCGAAAAAACATATGACCTGCTCTTTAAGGCCTGTTCACTTCACACCATAAAAAATGTTCTGTGTGAATTCAGTCTAAGAACTCAGTTGAAGTGTTCTATGTTCATTTTTAAAATCACTAAAATCTTCTTCAAATCTCAAAATTAACATCTTTTTTTATGTAACATTATATTTGAATTCACTTTTGAGATTGAAAAATTGATTTTAGTTTTTATTTTTAGTTTAATATTGGCTATTTATCAGTTGCCGGTCATAGCGCAAATATAATTATCATATGAATGGGTAGAATAAAATAATCTGTCTGTCTGTCCAGAGACAGACAGATAGACACCCATAGTATGGTTAATATCCTCCATCCACCAGGCCGATCCATTTCATATTTCAGATGGCAGAAAGAACACTCTCCTTGCAACTCTCAGTCTTAGAGCATAAATCAAGAGTGATTCTGCACTTCCTGTGCAAGTGCTGTAAATCCCCCACTAACGGCGCATTCTCCCCTTTGATGGATGAGGCCAGGGGGTCTGTTGATTGCCGACGTAACTGGAGCTCAGGCTGGAGACTTTGGAGAGTCAGGCAGCTGAGAGAGAGGCATAATTTTAGCCCTCTTTTGAGATGCTTATTTGCACACATAGTGAAGAAGACCGGGAGGTACAAACGGATGATAAATAAAGGTTCAGAAATCCGAGCGTCAGACATACAGGGCTGCTCATGATGAATAGTGAGTTGAGCTAAATATGTTGACAAAGGTTAATGATCAGAATGCACTTCTCTGACAAGGTGAAAATGTTGTATTGTCATCTCGACTATTGATCAAATGCATAAAGCCTCACAGACAAGTGATGCCCTGTCTTGTGTTCCTTTATCTACAGATGTCTTGACTCCTAAAATCTTGGCTTGGAGCCAAAAGGGCTGCAGGTTCAAAATGCATTAAGGGTTTGGACTAACACCATGGTGCCCCTGAGCAAGGCACTTAACCTCAGGTTACTCCAGGGGGTTTGTCCCTGTAAAGAGGTGTTCCATGCTGGCAACGATTTCTAGCAACAAAATGACCAGAAGACATTCGCTTTCTATGTGAGTATGTGAGCAGTTTTGTAGATTATATTAACAATTTTCTTTTATGTTTGATGTCATACATGCGTTTTATCTTTAAGCTTTCTCTAAAAGCACCTGGCAACATTCTAATAATACTTACTTAATACATTCACTTCATTTTTTAAATGGATAAAATCAAGTCCCACTCGACATTTTTTTTTCTTTTTACACGGAATATCATTTTACTTTGAAAGCTGATTTCTGCCACTGAATAAAGAATAAAACAATGTTATTGTGACTTTTTATCTTTCTGACTAAACTGCAAAAAATGATTTTCTTCCTTAGTATTTTTGTCTTGTTTTTTAGTATAAATATCTAAAAATTCTTGAACCAAGATAAAGTAAGCCAAGTAAAATTACTTAAGATATTATGTCTTGTTTTCTGAAAAAATTATTCAAATTTTGTTTGCTTTTGCTTAAAACAAGCCAAATTATCTGCCAATGGGGTAAGAAAAATAATCTTAATTCAAAGGCTAAACAATATGCCTCATTGGCAGATAATTTAGCTTGTTTTAAGCAAAAACTAACAATTTTTTTTTTTTTTTTTTTTTTTTTTTCAGAAAACAAGACATAATATCTTAAGTCATTTTACTTGTCAAGTAAAGGCATCCTGATTTGAGAGTTTTTAGATATTTATACTAAAAAACAAGACAAAAATACTAAGGAAGAAAATCATTTTTTTCAGAGTATATATATAAACTTAAAATTACGTGTTATAAAGTCAGAATTGTGAAACATAAACTTGCAATTCTGAGAAATCAAGTAAGAATTGTGAGAACTCATGGAACAAGGCACTTAACCTCAGGTTACTCCAGGGGGTTTGTCTCTGTAAAGAGGTGTTCATGCTGGCAACGATTTCCAGCAACAAAATAACCAGAAGTCATTTGCTTTCTATTTGAGTATGTGAGCAGTTTTGTAGATTATATTAACAATTTTCCTTTATGTTTGATGTCATACATGCGTTTTAACTTTAAGCTTTCTCTAAAAGCACCTATAGTCAGAATTGTGAAACATAAACTTGCAATTCTGAGAAATCAAGTAAGAATTGTGAGAACTCACAATTCTGACTTCTTTTCTCAGAATTTTGAGTTGATATCTCACAATTGTGACTTTCTTCCCGGAATTGCAAATTCATGTTGCAATTCTGTCTTTATAACATGCAATTGTGAGTTTATATCTCACAATTCTGAGAAAAAAAGGATTGCAAGGAAAAAAGTCAGATTTGCGATATATAAACATGCAAATGTTTATTTATAAAGTCAGAATTTCAAGATACAAACTCGCAATTCTGACTTTATAACCCACAATTCTGACTTTTTTCTCAGAATTATGAGTTTATCTTGTAATTGTGAATTTTTTCTCAGAATTGCGAGTTATATCATGCAACTCCGTTTGTATAACATGCAGTTATTAAGTCAGAATTGTAAGATATAAACTTGCAATTCTGAGAACATATCAGTCTTTTTCCCCTCAAAACTGGACTTTATAATTCGCAACTGTGAGTTTATATCTCACAATTCTGAGAAGAAAAAAGTCATAATTGTGAGATATAAACACGCAATTGTTAGTTATAAAGTCAGAATCGCAAGATACAAACTTGAATTTGTAAGACAAAAGTCAGAATTTCGTGTTTTTTATCTTGCAATTCTGACTATTTCTTGCAATTGAGTTTATAGCATGCAAATCTGAGAAAAAAGTCACAATTCTGACTTCATAACTCACAATTGCAAGTTTATATTACAATTCTGAAAAATAAAGTCAGAATTGCTACATATAAACTCAAAATTCAGACTTTTTTTCTCAGAATTGGGAGTCTATATCTCACAACTGTGACTTTTTTCTCAGAAATGCGAGTTTATATCTCGCAATTGTGCCTTTATAACATGGAGTTGTGAGTTAAGTCAGAATTGTGAGATATAAACTTTCAATTCTGAGAACATATCAGTCTTTTTTCCCCTCGAAATTGGACTTTATAACTCGTAACTGCAAATTCATATCTTACAATTCTGATAAAAAAGTCAGAATTGCGAGATATATACTTGCAATTTCTAGTTATAAAATGAGAATTGTGAGATACAAACTCCATTTGCAAGAAAAAAGTCAGAATTGCAAAATTGCAATTTCTCGCAATCGTGAGTTTATATCATGTAATTCTGAGAAAAAGGTCAGAATTGCAAGTTTGCATCACACAATTCTGAGAAAAAAAGTCAGAATTGTGAGATAAAAATTCGTAATAACATTTTATTTTTTATTCAGTGGCAGAAATGGGCTTCCATATTTTACCTAGAATGTGAGTGCATTATAGAAATGCATTACAAAAGTGCACTGTGTTGTGAAGTAATGGTTTGAAGTAGTTCACGCCAGAATTTAAAATTAGCAGAAAATGCAAACCATCCAAGATGTAGATGAGTTTGTTTCTTCATTGGAACAGATTTTGAAAAAATTAGCATTACACCACTTGCTCAACAATGGATCCTCTGGAGTGTCTTGAGAATCAAAATCTAAACATTTGAAAGAAACAGATTAAATTTAGCATTACTTCCAGTAAAAAGACAAGTCATTATCTATAAAGTCTTCTATTGAATCAGTCTGAATCAGGAGAAAAATATGCACAGGTGAAACAATGTTTACAAGCAAAAACAGTAGCTAGCTAGCTAGATAAACAGACAGACAGATTAAATCATTTCCACAGTGTTTAAACTGCTTCACTTGATAAGTTTCCACTATATTGTTTTTACACCATATCTTGCATATTGTTTTTAAAAAAAAGTTTAAAAATGCATCACTGCAAAATGTTAAATCATATCTGGGTAAAGGTTACTACAATCCGGTGATGCTGTGGGGATACACAAGACAAAACGGGCGGAGAAACACTTTGGATGAGTCCTGTGCTGCAGGCTAAATTCCTGTTATTCCCATCTTTCCAGTTTCTGTAATCTAATAACCCTCAGTGAGAAGATGCAAGGTTGCAACAGAATGACCTTTATGTCAGATGATCTGTGCTAGATGCCATCCAGAATACGAAGCAGCGAACAATGCCCACAGCTTTTCTTTTTTCTACATCAATAATAATGTGAGTCTGCTGAACTCCACAATGTACACTTTTGTCTTGTTGACATTCAAGAGGGAATATATCAGGGCAGCTGCTTCAAGTTGTTCTGTCAGTGTTTTGCATACTGTTATTGTAATGATGTCAACTACATTTGATTTAACAGTCCCAGGTGAAAACTGTATGTGGCCGAGGATATAACCCTGAGGTACACCACTATTCGAAATCAGTCAGAAGTGCTCTGATTTGCAGTTTGCTCATTTAGTAATGCGGCGTCAAGTCCCTGATGGATCAAGAACCCTTTAAATATATTGAAGCAGAGCTTCGTTCAGTAAATAAAACCTTGACATGTAATCATCCAGTGTAGGAGCTAAGGAGTAAATAGTGTGACTGATGATACCGTGTCACCCGGTGATCTATTTGAGTGATATGCAAATTGCACTGGGAATCAAGTAATGTGAGTATATAAAGTGAGTACTTAAAATATGAGCATGGTTGAGGTTGATATTATACAGTGCAGGTATGTTGAGACTGTACAAATTAGGTGTGGCTTTTATACAACATTTTTGGCTGAGCTTTGTTTCAAACGGCTGTACCAGAACAATTTAATAACAAAAGGCTTTAAGACGTGTTCTAACTAATAGGCAATTATTTTGTCCCAGCTTTGAAGTAGTTTGCTCTTTTTATGTTGTAGGTTTTTGAAGGCCTTATTCATATATGTGACCTTGGATCACAAATCCATATTCATATTTGTATCAATAGCCAAAAATACATTGTATGGGTCAAAATTATGCCAAAAATCATTCGGATATTAAGTAAAGATCATATTCCATGAAGATATTTTGTAAATTTTCTACCGCAAATATATATTAGAACTTAAAACTTAGTAATATGCATTGCTAAGAAATTCATTTGGACAAATTTAAAGGTGATTTTCTCAATGTTTTGATTTTTTTGCACCCTCAGATTCCAGATTTTCAAATAGTTGTATCTCAGCCAAATATCGTCCTATCCTAACAAACCATACACTCTTAAAATAAATGTGCTTCAAGAGGTTCTTCACAGCAATGCCATAAAGAAACATTTTTGGTTCCACAAAGAACCATTCAGTCAAAGGTTCTTTAAAGAACCATCTCTTTCCAACCTTTTTATAATCGGAAGAACCTTCTTTCGCCACAAAAAACCTTTTGTGAAAGAAAGGTTCTTCAGATTTTAAAGGTTCTTCATGGAACCATTTAGATAAAAACGGTTCTTCTATGGCAACATGAAGCACCTTTACTTTTTAAGAGTGTACATCAATGGAAAACTTATTTATTCAGCTGTCATGTCTGAATCTCAATTTCAAGAAATTGACCCTTATGACTGGTTTTGTGGTCCATGGTCACATATTGGTATAAATCACCAACAAAATTTTGTCACATTTCATGAGCGTGAGTAAATGATGGTACAATTTTGAATTTTAAGGGAAATCAAGTAGTGCTTTTCTAAATATCATGATTCCTTTTGAACACATGTGGAGGGGAAATGTATATATGTAATATATAATATACAGGTATGTGCCAAAAAAATAGAATATCGAGGGAAAGTTCATTTATTTCAATAATTGGTTTCAAAAAGTGAAACTTGTATGTTATATTAGTTCACTACACACAAAGTGAAATATTTCAAGACTTTATTTGTTTCAATTTTAATGATTATGGATTGAAGACAAAAAAAACCTAAATCAAGTATTTCACAAAATTAGAATATTTCATGTGACCAATAAAAAAAGGAAAAAATTTCACTTTGTGTGTAGTGAACTAATATAACATACAAGTTCACTTTTTGAAACAAATTATTGAAAAAAAAGGACTTTCCCTCAATATTCTAATTTTTTGGCACATACCTGTAAAATAGTCTTTCAAAAAAAAATGTTTTTTCTTTTTTCGGTCCCACTTTACATTAGGTGGCCTTAACTACTATGTATTTACATTTAAATTAATAATTTGGTACAATGTACTTATTGTGTACATACATGTTTTTACATTGTACTTATATATTTTTAAAAACCTATATGTAATTACATTTGTAATTAACTTCTGTAATTACCACTGTTGGCCCATCCCTTACACCCTAACCCACCCTTAAACCTACACATACCACCAAACCTGTCCCTAACCTTACCCATATCCCACCCTAATAGAAGCAAAAGTGTTTTGCAATGCAATATGACCACATTAAGTACACTGTACTTATTTTTTGATGTAAGTACATAATAGTTAAGGCCACCTAATATAAAGTGTGACCCTTTTTCTAAAACAATTGAACATGTCCCAGTTTTAGCTGTTCAGTCACTGATGTCGAATAACTTGTCCTCAGTGTCCTTCTAGCCACTGTCTCTGGTTTTATTTTTGACATTGAAAGGAAAGAAAGCTGTTTATTTGCCGTTGCAAGATAGAACTTGTTAGAAATTTCCGCATGTTAAAAAATAAATACAACCTCACATTGTTTCAATCAGGGCCTGTATTCACAAAACATTTTATCTTACCACTAAGAGTTCTCCTAAATAGCAGTAAATGTTTTTAGCTAAGAGTTTTCTCAGCAAGCGATATCAGTACCAGGCCCTTTAAATAATATGAACCTCTGCTCACCCCGCCCCTCAGTTCTGTGGGGCGTGTCATTACATAGCACACGGGGTGTTGCCTAGACAACAGTTGGGGGTATAGTTGTTTGAGGAAAAATGGCACTGGGGGGCTTTGAAGACACTGCACAACCCCATCCATTTAAAATTTAATTTAAAAAACAGATTTTGAACCAAAACAAGATGACACCCACAAAGAAGTTTGGCAATTATTGCTTATACTGGACGTGTCTGAATGGTTAGTAAACTTAATATCACTTTGATTTATCTTTGTATAAGGGTATGTCAGGGTAGCTTACTGAGAGAGATACTGTACGAACGCGATGTGTTTACTGAGGTATAGAGACAAACGCGATGTGTTTACTGAGGTATAGCAAAGTCCCTTTAAGGCAAGTCATGTCACTCGGCGGCCATCTTTGAAACACCTCTCGGGCATACAAGTGCAGCTCCTATCTGTTTGAATGGGGAAACATCAAATTCTCCAAAACTGTTCACCAAGCTTACGATTAAATTTCATATTTTAAATCTCCAAAGAAATCCAACAAGAACTGCCTCATAAATATGGTTCCTTGTGCTCCAATAGCGTGAAAAAATGCTTATTTTTCCGGCTAGATGAGCCAGTGCGCATGCGCAGTACTGAGCGCACGTCTTAGAGCGCCGATTGTTTCTATAGCAACCGGGACTTCTAACGGCAGCTGCAGTGACGCGCTGACTTTTCTAATCAACGATTGGCTCTTTCACTAAGAAGGCGGGTCTTCGCGGCCATAATGAGCGTTGTCTTGGGTATTCTATAGTCTTTGGGTATAGAGACGAATGCGATGTGTTTACTGAGGTATAGAGACGAACGCGATTTGTTTACTGAGGTATAGAGACGAACGCGATGTGTTCACTGAGGTATAGAGATGAGCGCGATGTGTTTACTGAGGTATAGAGATGAGCGCGATGTGTTTACTGAGGTATAGAGACAGACGAGATGTGTTTACTGAGGTATAGAGATGAGCTCGATGTGTTTACTGAGGTATAGAGATGAGCTCGATGTGTTTACTGAGGTATAGAGACAGACGAGATGTGTTTACTGAGGTATAGAGATGAGCTCGATGTGTTTACTGAGGTATAGAGACAGACGAGATGTGTTTACTGAGGTATAGAGATGAGCGCGATGTGTTTACTGAGGTATAGAGACAGACGAGATGTGTTTACTGCGGTATAGAGATGAGCTCGATGTGTTTACTGAGGTATAGAGACAGACGAGATGTGTTTACTGAGGTATAGAGATGAGCTCGATGTGTTTACTGAGGTATAGAGACAGACGAGATGTGTTTACTGAGGTATAGAGATGAGCGCGATGTGTTTACTGAGGTATAGAGACGAACGCGATGTGTTTACTGAGGTATAGAGACGAACGCGATGTGTTTACTGAGGTATAGAGACGAACGCGATGTGTTTACTGAGGTATAGAGACAGACGAGATGTGTTTACTGAGGTATAGAGACAGACGAGATGTGTTTACTGAGGTATAGAGACGAACGCGATGTGTTTACTGAGGTATAGAGACGAACGCGATGTGTTTACTGAGGTATAGAGACGAACGCGATGTGTTTACTGAGGTATAGAGACAGACGAGATGTGTTTACTGAGGTATAGAGACAGACGAGATGTGTTTACTGAGGTATAGAGATGAGCTCGATGTGTTTACTGAGGTATAGAGATGAGCTCGATGTGTTTACTGAGGTATAGAGACAGACGAGATGTGTTTACTGAGGTATAGAGATGAGCGCGATGTGTTTACTGAGGTATAGAGACAGACGAGATGTGTTTACTGCGGTATAGAGATGAGCTCGATGTGTTTACTGAGGTATAGAGATGAGCTCGATGTGTTTACTGAGGTATAGAGACAGACGAGATGTGTTTACTGAGGTATAGAGATGAGCGCGATGTGTTTACTGAGGTATAGAGACAGACGAGATGTGTTTACTGAGGTATAGAGATGAGCGCGATGTGTTTACTGAGGTATAGAGACGAACGCGATGTGTTTACTGAGGTATAGAGACGAACGCGATGTGTTTACTGAGGTATAGAGACGAACGCGATGTGTTTACTGAGGTATAGAGACGAACGCGATGTGTTTACTGAGGTATAGAGACGAACGCGATGTGTTTACTGAGGTATAGAGACAGACGAGATGTGTTTACTGAGGTATAGAGATGAGCTCGATGTGTTTACTGAGGTATAGAGATGAGCGCGATGTGTTTACTGAGGTATAGAGACAGACGAGATGTGTTTACTGAGGTATAGAGATGAGCTCGATGTGTTTACTGAGGTATAGAGATGAGCGCGATGTGTTTACTGAGGTATAGAGACAGACGAGATGTGTTTACTGAGGTATAGAGATGAGCTCGATGTGTTTACTGAGGTATAGAGATGAGCGCGATGTGTTTACTGAGGTATAGAGATGAGCTCGATGTGTTTACTGAGGTATAGAGATGAGCGCGATGTGTTTACTGAGGTATAGAGACAGACGAGATGTGTTTACTGAGGTATAGAGATGAGCTCGATGTGTTTACTGAGGTATAGAGATGAGCGCGATGTGTTTACTGAGGTATAGAGATGAGCGCGATGTGTTTACTGAGGTATAGAGATGAGCGCGATGTGTTTACTGAGGTATAGAGATGAGCTCGATGTGTTTACTGAGGTATAGAGATGAGCGCGATGTGTTTACTGAGGTATAGAGATGAGCGCGATGTGTTTACTGAGGTATAGAGATGAGCTCGATGTGTTTACTGAGGTATAGAGACGAACGCGATGTGTTTACTGAGGTATAGCTGATTGAATGAGAGCAAAATGTGATCTGTTAACCTAACTTACCCCGTCCTAATATTGAAATACATAAATGTGAGTAGTTATGGTCTGTATTCGTATGCAGTTGCGGGCTGTAAACACTTTTGCAGGTATTGCGTTAACGTTACCATTCTTAATGCAGTTATAACTGATCCAAAACGATTTAAAATAATTGTACATGACATCTTAATCATTAACAGACACCGTTTTAAACCATGTAGCGTTACAAAGCTAAGCTTAATGTAGTTTTACTACAACGTACACAGTTTGTAAACAGACAATCACCTTAATGCATTGTTCATTACAAATGTGCGATTAGGGATTATATTGAGATGGATGTACATAGAGAAGACGACATAACCATGTTTTTACTGAGCGTCTAAGTTACACTTACACTGAAACGCGCTAACTTTAGCACACCATTTAATAGGTGATTAGCAAAGATTCATATAAAAAGAAATTACACTCACTTCTTCTGGTGGAGATGAAGCAAGAACACGAATAGTTACAGACCCATTTTTCAGCAGCAGCTTCGCAAAAACTGCTTTATATTGACCCTCGTTTTTAAAGCAGTATGGTGAGAAATGATTCGCGTAAACATGAACCCATTTAGGTAGATCGGTGGCCACATTCCCTCAGTGCCGTCAGTTTACTTCTGACTCTGGGCGGGTCTATGCTAAAACACTACTGTCTATCAACTATCTCAGGAGCGGCCTCTGTTGGTGTTACGCCACAACAACAGGCATCGGAGAACGGCTCGATATGAGAAGAGGTAAATTATTTTACTTAATTAAAAGAAAACTACTGGGTGGATCTTTGTCATTCTAAGGTGTTTGTGTACACACACTCCCAACACACATTTCAGTTCAAACAGCTTGTAATGGTGCATGTGGCACCCGATGACCCCCTTTAAGCTAAGAGTGCATGCCTACTAACTATGCACACGGTAATTGGCTGATAGGGGAGGAGTCTCTGTCAGAGATTTGTTCATAGAAATATTGTAGAGCCTAATATAGCCATATTCAAATAAAGTTAAAAAAATGTTGCTACATTCAGTTAAAGATTTTCAAATGCAAGCTAAGTGTCACTAATTAAACAAGTATACGTTCAGCTGATTGTCAGCCTTTTGCGTGTGTGCTCCTCATAAACAATTAGCTGATATGCATATAAACAGCCTTTTTATTAACAGAATAAATAAAATCATAGCTGATAGTAAGATATGCAAACTTAAAAGAAAACCAAACTGGATGCAAGAACAGACGTACTTCTTGCCCAACTTGTTCAATCAATCAAAGCAAATTTTGGAGTTGTGATAACCTCCAAAACCAAAAAAGTTGCGTGAGAAATCTTGTGTGCAAATAAATGGGTGTTTCTAAAAAGTCTTAGTTCCGAGGCAGATTGCCAGCAACTGCCATTTTAGGATCGTTGGGATTTGGTCTTAGTAACTTAAGAGTCCTCCTTACTACTCCTAATGTTTTACAGATTTAGGAGTCCTAAATTGAGGACTGACACGCCCATTATTTTTAAGATTTTCTCATAAATCGGCAAGTTATGAGCTACTTTTAGCCTTAAGATGTTTTGTGAATATGGGCCCTGGTTGCAAACGTTTGTCCGTCATAAAAAAATTCTTCGATCTGTAGCAAGCTTTTTGATAGGAAAGGACGACAAATATGAAAAAAAACGCATTTCGAAATTTTGAACTCAGTGTGCAATGACCTTGACTTGTTGCACAGAGAAATTGATTGTTAGCAAGTGAAAAGGAAATGAGTAGAAATTAACCATACATCAATGGAAAGCTTATTTATTCAGCTTTCAGATGATGTATCTCAATTTCAAGAATCTGACCCTTATGACTGGTTTTGTGGTCAATAGTCACATACTGTATTGTAAAGGTATACATCATCAACGAGTGTTTTTAATAAATTCAGAGTGCTTTTTTAAATATGATTATTCATTTTGAGCACATGTGGAGGGGAAACAGTTTTATGCTTCCTGACAGACTTTTAGAGCTTTTTTCTAAACTCTGTCACTTACCTACTCATATTTTCCACTGCTATTTTTAAATCTATTTTAGTGAGTGAGCACTATTAGGTTGAAAGTACTCAAAACACCACCATTTTTATAGGACCCTCATGCCATAAAATGCAAACACACAGCCTTCCGACCCCCAACTACCAATTACCTCCCACTTTTTGCTCTTTTGACAGATGTGATGGAAAGACATTGAGTTCTGGAGCACAACCTGTGAGAACAGTGAGGTAAAATATGAGCATCCTGACGGCTTGTTGCCAATCCAAATGAAATGCTAGTGCGGCTGGTTACACAGGGCTCTCTGCTATATTTCACCTCTCGTTGTCATCCTACTGCTGGCAGCAGCATTAAATCTAACACACTTTTTTTATTAGATAAACTTTTACTCATAACCTGAGGACAATGTATGCATCCTGAATGTGGAATGACAAACTAACCAGAGAAAGCAACTGAAATCTTTTGTTTTTACATTTGGCATAATACTGTTTAAATTAATTTGATTTCAGTCAGCTGTGATGTTATTGTTTACACGAACATGAATGCAGCTGTGTGCAATTTGAATAGGGTGACCAGATGTCCAGACAGACCCGATTTCATGAGGTGTATCTCAATGTCCTGACAAAAAACTAAAAATAAAACAAAACAACTGAACATGTCCCAGTTTTAGCTGTTAGGCTCACTGATGTCGAATAACTTGCCCTCAGTGTCCTTCTAGGCACTGTCTCTGGTTTTATTCTGTTTTTCTGCTCTTGCAAGGTGATTTGATCATACTTCCTCACAACAATAACCTCACTAAAATGTTGCACAGAGAAATTGATCATTAGCAAGTAAAAAGGAAATGATGGAAAATAAATGTATTTTTTAGAAACATTAGAAGATTAGTTCTTAGATAATTTACTCACCCCTATGTCATCCAAGATGTTCATGTCTTTCTTTCTTCAGACAAAAAGATATTAAGGTTTTCAAGGAAACATTTCGGGATTTTTCTCCATAGTGGACTTCAATGGAGATCGGCGAGTTGAAGGTCAAAATTGCAGTTTCAATGCCGCTTCAAAGGACTCAGCCGAGGAATAAGAGTTTTATCTAATGATTTTATTAAAAATAAATAAATAAATTAAAATAATTATATACATTTAATCACAACTGTTCATCTTGCACTAGCTGTAAGAGCTAGTGCATTTAATATGTCAATATTTTATATATTATTATTGCTTGCTTAGAGTGTTGATTTGCATGTAATAACTTTTAAGGCGAGACATTGCAGGTGAATAGGGTAAAAAAATACTTACTCACCTTACTTAAGTTTTCTAAAATGTTAAGTTTAAAAATGCAAATGAGG